>NC_142010.1:172123628-172331128 GCF_049901735.1 Notechis scutatus
ATTAAAAAAAATATGTGGCTAGATCAATTATTGGAATAGGAAATGGACAGCAGGTCCTTGAAACCTTGTTAAGATTTCAAATGAATGGCAAAGCAAATACATAGACAGCAGCATCATAGGTATTTGGTCCACTTGAACATTGAATGTTGGGACACACACTCTTCCTTCCCCCCAACCCCGAAATCTCTTTTAGGGTAAGCAATTAAACAATCTTCCCACAGCATCTAAACTATGATTCCTGTATTCCTGCCTCTTTTGTTTGGAGGTTAGGCTGGGATAGAGGGAGAAATGTCTGTGTGCTTGACTCCCTGTCTTTTCTTTTTCAATTAGAAATCTTCCTGTACAGTTGTTTCGTTTTAACATGAGTGTGTATAATTTTGGATGTCCAGTCAGTAGTAATGTTCCAAAACTACACTTTGTGAGAACTGGCATATTATCCAGGCTCTGAAAACATTATTCTTAAATTTTGTAACTAGTTATTATATTTACAGAGTAAATATTTACAGCTTTTGACACTTATCAAAAGTAAACCTAAGGCCTAATGAATTTACAGAATAAGAAGGAAATTCTTGGTATGCCAGATTTTTTTAAAGGAGCAGGGTGATGCAAAGAAGATTTGTGGTGCTTAAACTGCATGTAAGTGCAAACCAGTGATTATGAATCAGAGTTTTATGTATGTATGGGTTATTAATTCTGCACTAAGAAAAAATATATACATAAAATGCAAAAATCCCCTTAGTCCAGCTGCCAGAATTTGATTTCTGTTTATCTTTTATGCAGGATAAGGTTGCATAAAAGTGACTCCAGATATTAAAAATAAGTATTTTGGGGGGAAAAGTGTAGCTCCTGTGTTTTAGCATGTTCCCGTGAAACTGTGACTTACCCATGATGAAAGGTTCTTTGACTAGTCAGGAAAGTTTGAGAAAGTGAACTTCTGTAAGTGCATGCACAAGCATAGTGCATCCTTTGAGTGCATAAGTTTCAGGTTGCACTGTTGAATTCTTAGTTTAAAAAAAAATCAAATTATTTGATGAAGGAAATTGCTTCCTTTGATGTCCTTGAGAATTGCTGTGATTTGGAGCAGTAGATAGCGTACATCTAAGACAGATGAATCTGAACGGATCCAAATTTATATCGTCTTGATTTGTCAGCTTACATTTACCTTTAGAGCTCTTTTTTTAGTGCAAGATTCATACAATAAGAAACAGGGTTTCTTTAGATTTTTTGTTCAAAAAGAGCAATGGTTTTCTGAAATGGAGTGCCTTTTTGCTAATGTCAATCTTAGTACAGTTCCATTGACTTTAAATTACACTAAAACACTTTTTAAATTGCTGGTAAATCTCAAAATTCAATTAGTTGGCTATGTATTTGTGGATATGAATATACTTAAAAAAACAAAACAGGCTGTATTTGGAATGAAGTAATGGCTGCCTAGATGACACTAACTTAAAGTACAATCATGGTAATAGAGTCTTCACTATTACTACCAGTAGCAAGAGTTGCTTGGCAAGTGGGGAACTATATAATGGAATGAATGAATGAATCATCAGTATGA
The DNA here is from genome assembly GCF_049901735.1 of Notechis scutatus. NCBI lineage: Eukaryota > Metazoa > Chordata > Lepidosauria > Squamata > Elapidae > Notechis > Notechis scutatus. The sequence goes on from NC_142010.1 coordinate 172,125,184, forward strand.
ATGAATCAATACATTATGGTATCAAAAATTATGTTTCAAGCTTTATGTAATTTTCTTCCAGATAATATTTCAGTAAGCTGGATTCTTAAAAATATTTTTGTTTAGTCAGTTTATTTTGATAATGCAAAAGCTTCTGGCATGGTAAATTTTTAACCTATTTATTAATTAAACTTCTGAAATATTTTACAGTATAACTATAAACTCTTGTCACACACCAAAAATTGACCGAGTAGTAAGATTCTGCAACATGTAGAAAAGTATACATATGGAACAAATACTTTGCATGTAGCCTGAGAGATTAAATCTCTGCAATCTCCCTGTGATAAATTGAGTGGGCAATAAATAAAGAGAAATAAAAGGAAGAAAAAAAGATGTTGTCTGACATCAGATGTGAATGACTTCTGCCTTAATGAAGGAGATGGCATGAATTAGATGTAAAAAAAAAAAAAAACCTCACCTTGAACTGGATAGCTAATGGATTGACTTGATACAAGGCTTTTTCAATCATTCCTATGGCTTTTGCAAGCTAAGTACCAAAACACTAATTCCAGTCACTGAAAAGCAGCCCCCACTCCAACTCCAATACCAGTTTCAAGCATATTTTTTGCAACCATAAGAACTAGAACATTTTCTTTAAAAAAAAAACCCAAGATGTTGGGATTCCCAGGAAGCATTTTGCACTTTCCCCAATCCCTATAGAATTCTAACATGCAGCCATGAAGATGATTTGGTGTTTGGATCACCCCAATCTAACTCTTCCTAAAGCTTTAAAAATCTTCAGTAGAAATGCAGAGAGTAATTGAACGTGGCTTGTATTTTTTGGTAGAGCTGAATTTATTGTATTGCAATCATCAATGTAAATTATATATTGCATTGCATTTTTTTAAAACATCCTACCTCATATCATGCTTTTCTTTTCTTTTTAAAAAAAAAGGTATGCTTATTTTAAAATCAGCATACAGTAATTCCTTTTCAAAATGCAGAAAGCCAGCAGTGCAAAGAGATTATCTTTATCTAAGAATGACCCCTTGAAGCAAAGCAAGGCTGTTCAATATTCTGCATTTAGTACTAGAACACTGCTGTTTTCCCCCAATTCTAAATCCTCCAGATATGTTGGATTACAACCCCTATAATCCAGTCTCCATGAACTTCGTCTAATCACTGCTTTAATTACTTCTAGACGTTGATTTAGTGCTTCAAAACTTTAATAAAATTATATACTATACTGAACTTAATCTTAGTTTCAGAAATGTCCCGTGATTCACTGATCTTTCTGTCTCGTAGTTATCATCCTTAAATTAGATAGTATGGCCATGTGGCTTTTTAAAATGAAACATTTTTCAGTGGGCATGTTTCGAGCTTAGTTATTATTTTGGCTTAATGGAAATTAACATTTGACTTTGTAAAATTCTAGGGGGAAAGTTGCCTGATTATAAAACTGCAACATTGAAAATTAATGTCCTTATGCATGTCTTTTCAAAGATCTCCAGTAAACATTAGCTATAACTAACTGATTTATACAATTTTTCCTCTTTACATTTATTTATCATTTATTTCTATAAACATCTTTTACATCTGTTTATAATTCTGGTAATATGTATTATGCCCATATATGCTTTAAATGAATAGCTTAATCATATTTGTCCCATTGTATATTAAATTCTAGAAAGCATGACATATCAGCCAAAGCAGATACATTGTATTTATTGTGTTTGATACATTGATACAAAAACCTTACAAGAGTTTATCAAAACACTACTGATATGTACAACTGTAATTGTTGCTGAATGTACACCGAGTGCAGTAATATACATCAGATTTGAGAATGGATAAATCTCAGTACTGTATTTATAGGGGTAAAAAAGGTCTGCTAAAACATTTCCACTTAGGTTGTGAAAAAGCTGGTCATGTTTCAGTGACATTGAAATCAGACTAGAATTTGTTGCACTGATTTCAAAAGGATATAGAGCACACATTAAAATTGCCACTTATTCCAAGTTCAAAATTCACATTGAAACCAATCAGTTATGGTTGGCAACATCACGTGAAAGATAGCTGGTCCAACAACATTGACCTTCTGGTATAATATACAATGGTAAGAAAATGTCATATGTTTGGGGATTAAAATGTTGGAAGCTCTATAATGCCTCTAAGGAACAGAGTACACACATTCTTGTACATGCCCCAGAGTTAATTTCTTAGCATGCAAATTCATGTGGAAAGTATTCCTTGAGCATGAAACCAAGTGCTTTGACATTGTATACTAGCTATAGATGACCAGAATTGGAAGCTGTTACATATTTTGCATGTTTTTCTCTTAAATATTTTTATAGGATGTCTGAACAGCTGAATACTTTCTTTTCGCCTTTTTTGTAATGAATGTCAGGGATCCAATTGGTTTTATCTCTAAAGCATGGGGAAGGTTGAAATTCTAAATAAACATTATGGAATAAATTCTTGGATGCTACTGAACTTATTTCATGGACAGGATTTCATTGCAAAAGTTAGCAGATAAGAGATTTGATGAGTTCTGTAAAAATATAATGATTTAGCATTTTAAAGATAGCTTTGGGGAGTATGAATCTCAAAATATCAATCACATTTCTACTTATATAGAAAATAGTTGCATCACAATCTACTAGTTTCCAGCTTCAATCTAAAAAGGAATTGGGTATGGCTTCCACATGTGTGAATTTTATATAGTGGTTTTTGGAATTCCACATGTCCATGTATCAGGCAGAGCTACCAACTGAAATTAATTTGGGAGAACTTTCCTCCTTTTAAAGATCATTGTGGAAAACAGCTGAGTGAAATTTAGAGACCACAATGGAGAATTATTTCCCAAATGTCAAAACAAAAGAATGAAAAAATGGAAGTAAGTGGATAGAGTTGAAATGTACATTAAACTAAAGCCAGTTCTTTAAATAATTTGCATCCCATTTGTTAATAGCTTTGTGGTGTCAGCTTATTTGTAAACATATTTCCATCTCATGCAAAAATATTTTTTTAAATATGGAAGTACAAATTTGTGCATGTAGAGTACTTTGAAATTCTTTCATAATAAAAGGTGTACATTTTAAATACATCTACAAGAATTGTCTAGGAAATGTATTTACTCTTACACGGGTGATGTAAATGTTTGAACAATTTTTCTTGCTTGCTTAATAAACACATCACATTCATACTCTGAATTTGTTGCTTGTATTTCACTAATGTGTATTTTTAAGATTTTTTAAAAATCAACACTGGACAAAGTATTCAGTAATGTAGATCAATGTATTCAAGGATCTTTTAGACACTTGAAACTCAATTCAATTCAAAACTGTACTTAAATAATCATCTTTAACATGTTTCAAGTATTGTTTCAATTGTAAATTTTCTCTATACTATATCAGGCACCAGTGTGAAGCATTATGTTTAATTCTCTTCTTCAGAAACTCAAATTCATCTGTTGTATACACAGCTGGATTTATACATAGTATGAAACCATAGTATTTGTTTTGTTTTAGCTTAATATTTATTGTGAATTCAATTATTTAAGCAATCACAGCTTACGGAAATGAATGCCCCAGCTAGTAAATGTGATCAGATTCCACTAAACTACAGAGGGAGTGATTCACTTGCACAGTAACATTTTTTTTCTTTTCTTTTTTTAAGGAAAAAAGATTGTTTTCCAGAACCCATTCTGAAACTCGAGTTGGGTAAGAAGTTAGTACAAAAAGAAGGAAGATGAAATTAGATAAAAATATGTTCCCAAGTAGACTTTCCTATAGAAAATCCTATATTTTTTTGTATGTTGGATAGAAAACATTATAATAAAGTTGGATTTAATGGACATCTCTTCCTATCCATTAAATCGTATTTGTACTGCTGAGTTCAATGAAAATGTGTACAGAATTGGCTTTGCGCTCTATCTAAGCATTAACTGGATCTAAATGCTTTGCTTTATCCAAGAAACACCAACATTAATTAGATACTGCTAATGCTGTTATAAACAAGCCTAACTGTGCTTATTTGGGGTTGACTTTAGCTGCTTCTACTTGGATTCTAGTTCAGCTGTGACTTTTGAACAAGGAGCATTGGGCTAAAATGAATTGATCTGATGTTAAATTGAAATTCAAGGTTATAATTTTAAACCTTTTCCTCCTTCCAACCTGATTCAATCCAAGTTAATTATATTTACCCTATTGCTTTGTGGTAAATGGCAAATTTATATTGTGACTCTCCTGGAAATATTCCACAAGGTGTGCCTTACAATAGGCCTCTCAGTGAAACAGAGCCGTCCTTGAAACTTGGCATCTCCTGGAGATGACCTCGATTTATGGCAAACAGCTGAGCCCAAAATTTCCATTGCTAATAAGTGAGTTGTGCCTCACTTTATGTCCTTTTTGCCACTGTTGTTAAGCAAATCACTGTAGCTAATCATGTCACTAAGGAAATGTGGTTTCCTCCATTGTCTCTGCTTGTTGGAAGCTGGCTGGAAAGGTTACAAATGATGGTCCCATGACCCTGGGACAGTGCAACTGTCATAAATACATGCCAGTTGCCAAGTTTGAAGCAATTCACACATCCCCAAATCCTGTTTATTGTCCTGAGTGGCAAAAGTGGCAGAGTAACTGAGTCGCAGAATAAAATAAATTTACTTTTCTCTTACACTTATTCGAGAACCTAATTGGTGTCCATTCCTCAGAACCTCAATTATTCATGGAGAAATTTTCAGCTAAAAATCAAATCAACTTTTACAGGTAGTCCTTGACCATAATGGAGCCCAAAATGTATATTGCTAAGTGAGACAGTTAAATGAGTTATGCCCCATTATATGACTTTTCTTGCCAGTTAGGTGAATCACTCGTTAAAAAGAGTTAAGTGAATCTGGCTTCCCCATTGACTCTGTTTGCCAGAAGGTTGCAAAAGGGGATCAACATGATCTGGGACCATGCAAATGTCATAAATGCCAGTTGCCAAGGTCTGAATTTTGATCGCATAACTAGGGGGATGGTTACAGTGGTCTGTGTGAAAAACATACTTTTTTCCAGTGCTGTTGTAACTTGAACAGTCACTAAATGAATGGTTGTAAATCAAGATTACCTGTAGTTGGCCTTGGATTATGAGAGTTAATCTTTACTAGTAAAATACTCACCCTTTGCTGATAAGGGTAGTTGTCAACCTAAAAGCATTTGTTCAGCAATGGTTTGCAGCAGTCTTTCTCTACTTGTACTGAATTACGACACACATATGATAATGCCTTTTGTTGTTACTTAATGTATACCCTTGGCAGTGCCTTCCCAACTCCGGGACAGGCTTAAATGTTAAATGTCATACATGAGCAGACAAAAGAACTATAAAATAGGAGCTTTCAAAAAAAAAATCAGCCTGTCTGTCTAGTTAAAACAAAAATTTCCAGGAACTCTGATCAAGAAGCAATGCTCTAGTGATAACTGGCCTGAGTAAATTTGTGTGTGTGGGCACGCACATGTTCGTAGCTTCCCGAAGAAGCAGAGGATTTTGTGGGAATCCATTTCAAAAACTCTGGTATAAAGTTTAGTAGGCTTTGTCACTCATTATTATCCATTCATTAACCTGGAAGGAAGTTAAATGATTGCAATGAGTTGGAAAGAGGTAATAGAGGCAGATTAGGAATCAGCAAAGGGGGTAGAGAGCAAATTTTATGCCCGTCTAGTTTTCTGCTCTCATGAATGAGTAATACTTTAACTCATCAGTGGGAAATGGTCCACAGACAGCAGTTTCCTAGAATGAAGATGAAGAGCTACTTTTTTCCTTTGAGAGGTTTAAAATATTTATGTGTGATGCAGGCCTTTTGTTGTCTCATATGGTAGCTGCACACTTCAGTTACCAATGCTACATGCTCCTAGTCCAACCCCTTGCTTAGCAATCCACAACTAGAGCATCTCCAGGAGATGGTCTTCCAGGAAAAGAATAGCCACCATCTCTGGAGGCAGACTCTCCCATTGCTGAAGGTAGGATGTTTTTTCTTGATCTGCTTTCTCATAATTAAAACCAATTTTGTGTCTGTTTTCTGAAATAATCCTGAAAAAAATCTCTTTTCTCCATGACAGTTCATCAGATACAGATAGTCCTTGTTTAGTGATTGCCTCGTAGAGCAACTATTCAGTTACAACAGTGAAGAAAAAGCATCTCTGTGTGACCGGTCCTCACATTTACGACCTTTTGTCTATAATGCAAAGGAAACCGGAAGTAAAATCATCACTTAGCAATCACTTCTGCTCAATGACCAAGTTGCCAATCCCAGTTGCGGTCATTAAACAAGGGCCACGTGTACTTGAAAAAAATAGCTATCTTCTCAAGGCTAAATGCTCTGAGTGCTGCCAACTATATTTTTCCTTCCAAAGTTCTTAATATCTTATCTTCCCCAAAACACACACCAACTTGTTAGTGTCTTTCCCAAAATGCGGTACTGAGAACTAGATTCAATGATCCAGACATGGTCTTACCAATCCGAACAGAGAAGAACAATGAATTACTAACTTGACAATCTACTTCTGTTGACGCAGGCTAGCTCCATGTCAGCAGCTATATCAGTGTTGATTCATGCTCCATTTGAAATTCACCAAGACATACAGTTCCTTTTTGTATGTACTATTGCATATCCTATACATATGCTTTTGATTTTACTCACAAAAACGGAGGATTTTGCATTTGTCCTTGTTGAAACTGATGTAGAGATTTTCCTGAATCTTGATACTGATTCCTGAGTTATTTGGTATATCACCTTTTATGTCACCTGCAAATCTGATAATCCTATTTTCTAAATCTTGTCAAAGCCACATACAGATAAGCTAAGCATACAAACCCTGGAGTATACCAATGTAACATCTTCCAGTGTAACTCAGAGCCAATGGCATACATTCTACACTTGTTAGACAAAATAACATTCTATTTTTTTATCCAATTGGTAACATAATTAATTCAGGAATATTTTCTTGAAGACTGTGCATTCTTGTTTGTTTTTAGTTGGCTGTTTAAAAGGTAATCAGTAACCTTATAACTAACATTTTCATGTTACTGCTTAACTTTACCATCAGGTAATACTTAAAACCATGAATACCAAAGTAACCTATTCCACATAATGCTGAATATAATCAAATGTTTAAAGCCATGCTAGTCTCTGTAGTTCATCTTAATGAGCAACTTAATGTTTGTGTTGCTAAGAGAAACATTTTTTAACAAAGTAACTTGCCTGAGCTTTACATGCAACTTGATATCCATAAGAGAGCAGATGTATCCAAAATAAGACTTAAGAAACAAGAAGGAAATATCAGTACTCAACACTCATTTTCCTTTGATTTAATTAAGTATTAAAGATTATTGTTAGGGAAGAGGAAGGCATTTTTCCCTCATAGATGTTCACTAGTCTCCACAGAATGTTTTGGATGGTTGCATGAATGGATAGAACTGATACTACACATACACAGCCAACACACACATCACCATTCATACAACCACATCTCCCCACTGAAAGCATAATAGTCATGGGTGGGGATGTTAACCTTCTTTCCCCAATGATCCAGTTCTTTAAAAAAAAATACTGTTCTTACAACCCTACTATTTTTTAAGTATGACCTCATCATGTTCTTTGCAGTTCCACTGAAGGATATTGTTCTGTTGGGTTGGGAGGGAAGAGTGGCCCATGACCCCAGCCATACAGAGTGGGCAGAGAATGACTATGACATGCCTATAAATATTCCTAGTCTTTATGTCAGGGGAAAACAAAACACTATTACAGAATATTCATTTCAGGAAACTGAATTTACTTGTGTTTATTCCACCAAAGGAAATTACCAAAAAATATATATCCTTCTGGTAGAATTATACTTTACCAGTTAAACATTCAACCGACATTTTGTTTATGTATATATATCTATAATTACAACATTCAAAATAGTAAGCATTCTTTCATTTTGTGCTTGGCAACCCAACTGTGAAGCTAAGCAACTTGAGCATCAAGAAATCTAGATCAGTTAATATTTGATTTGGGGCACTCTTGTAGAGGGAGGGACAATATGCAAAATAAAGTAAAAACCCTACCATCTCAAACCTACTGTTATCTAAATTTTAAGAAAATAATTCTAACACTTGGACAATAATCAACAGAGTTTGGGAGAGCTTTCCTATAAATCATAAATAGGAAATATTACCACCTATTTGCACAAAATCATGCAGCCAAAATGATTAATTTGGCTGAATTTCCTCTTCCTAACTCACCCATTGCTTACTATTTTGTATACATGTATGTTTATTGGCATGATTAAAAATTCACAGAAGCCCTATGTAATATTTGCAGATGTTTTTGTCCCTTCTTTTTTAATATATTCATGGTCCGTCACACGAGTTCATAGACTGAGAATAGACAGGCTATATACAGTATAAAGCAGGGATTTAGGCAATTTTGTCACTTATTAAAAGTGGATGGATGAATCTCTTATGCCAGATTTTTTTGTATGAAGACTCATCTGCATTAAAGGAAAAGCAAAGGGCAAGCTAGTCTTTTGCAAACTCATATATCCTCAGTATAAACAACTCATGAGTGGTGTGTGAAATAGCTCTGCAATTTCTTTTTCAACAGAGTAAAATACTGTGAAAAATTGCAATAAACATTTCATTTTGGTATGCAAAAATTCTGCTTCACTAGACCTTAGATTGATGTAGAGCAGGGCTGTCAAACTCCTGGCCTGTGGGCCGGATGCATCACACACTGGCCACACACACAATCGGTTTAGCAAAGGGGGGAAAAATTCCCTGATATATGAGTTTGACACCCCTGATGTAGTGTCTAACCCATTCAATCAGTTGTACTGTACCAGTAAATAATACCTGGAATTTTATCCTGTTTACTTTTAGTTAAGTTTACCAATTTGTACCGAACTTTCTAAACCTGGAAAGTGTATGTCTCTCTCTGTGTGTGTGTGTGTGTGTAAAAGAAACCACCACCCTGGATTAGAATATTTCACCAAATCAATAATTTAAACACCTAATTGACATTGAAAAATTCAGTGACAGTGCAAGATGGAGAATATTTTAAAGCTTTTCAGTGCTTTTCTCACTCTTTCATCTATAGTCAGCAACCACTATTTAATAGTAGAGATACATCCTACTATTTCTAAAATTTAATACTAATGATGACAAGATGTCATTTGCATCAGTAGTGCTCCAAAACTACTTGGAACCTGTTCTAGAACAAGACTTTTCTCTACATTTGGCAGTCTCTTTTCAAAGTACAATAATATTCATAATCATCATCATAAAAAAACCAAGAGGGGGGACATGAAGCTTCATGGAAACTCAAGGTCCACTTATTACAAAAAAAATGCTACCATTTGTTACAAATGGTCAAACAACAAATTAAATATCAGGGTTTTTGTTTTTGTTTTGCTCTGCTATTTTCTATGAAGTGCATTCTTTGGATCACCAGGAGTGTTGATTGAATAAAGCTGAATGTGACCTGGAGCAAATTTTCATAGGCCAGCATGAAATTTAGTTTATTATGCTTTGAGTGAATCAATCCGCTGGCTTTATATTTCAGGAAACTTCTCAGTTAATTGTTTTAGTCATACAGCTGCCACATCCATAGATTGGAAGGCTAAGAACAAGACTGAATAAAATTATATTTTGAACTAGTTAGGCACTGCATAAATATTTGATATCCATACCAACTGAAACCACCATTTGTTGGCAATTTAGTTTCTCAAATGTTATGGAGTCAGAGACACTTGCGAGCGTGTTCTCATTATATCTTGGAAACTGACAGCTCAGGATTGTCCGATGCTCAACTGAAGAGAGAAAATTAATAACCAATTATAGTAATTTAAGCAAGAATTCATAAGTTGCATTAATTATTCCCCAAGAAATCAGGGACCGGTGATAATTTAGATGGGCCCCTCGGAAGAGATGTGTCAGTTTCCTGTCACGCTCCACCCAAATCTTCATAAAGACTGTGGAAAAAGACTGGAATTCCCCACCAATCTGTGACTGCATGCGGGCTTTGACAACATTCAAAGGGAAAAACATAAACCCCAACATAGCACCCAATACCCCTCCACATATAAAATCATTGATCAGATGAGTACTGTAAGTTGTTGCTTCTGGCAGGCACTGCTTGATGGGCCCTCGCAGGCCAAAAAAGAGAGCGTTGCTAGGACCGTTCCGAAGTAGGATTGGCACCAAGCCCCGATAATATTCCCTGGCCCCATGCTCTCGAAGAACCCTGAACGCTTGGTAGGTGTTTGTAAATTTGTCATGATGTTTGTAGTCCTGCAGAAGTGTCTGCACACGCTCAAAAGGGGTCAAGACAGCTTCTGTGGTCCCAGCAAGCACAGCTGCTAAACTCCGGGCAAAGATTTCAGGTGCACTTATGTGTCTGAGCAGCACGGAAGACAAATCTTCATATAGGCCAAACATCAATGCCAAGGTTGTGCTCTTCTGCATCAGCGGAGGAAGGATACCTCGGTACAAATTTCTGATTCCATCTTTCTGTAGCTGACATATTGCGTCTCTGGTTCGTACCCCATACAGCTGTTGACGAAAGAGGACTTTCTGGATGGGGAAAGTTACTGCAATGTTTGTAATGGCTGCACAATAACCACAGAAGTAATGTTTACCGGAGTTCACTTTTACAATGCGATTACCAGTTTGATCTTCCTTTGCCTTCTTAAGCAAAAGGTCTTCTGAATCCGCCATGCTGCTTGTTGTGTTCTCATATAGGTATTCTCTTCTCCTACAAGAAGTAAAGGTGACTGAACAAAGCCCAAATCTACTTGCTTTCATTTCAGATTAAAAAAATAACCACATGAAGAGGTTTAACTGGCCTCTTCATTAGTTTTCTGAAAGGTCTCTATTTTTTATGCTGAATTTCAGGGAATGTCCTATTTCAAAAGTACTAAGAGGATGTTTTCAACTTCTGCTTTCCTTGTAATAAATAAAACACTGTGAAAATATTTTCATAGATTGTATTATAAAAGATTTTAAAGTATTTAATTTCCATGGTCTCGGCCAATTGATACTACGCACCTTCCCAATGTTCTTCTTTGTTCAGTGTCTTCTCAACTGAATTAATATTTAGACAGCATCTTACATATAATGCATATCAGCATTTTAAAATATACCTTATTCCAGCAAACAGGTCCCTGTTCCCTTCAGTAATAAATTAATTTCAATAAAAAATAAAAATAGCTTTTGACTTCCACAGAGCTACAGGTCTTCCCCTTCTAGCTTATCCCTTAGATTCAAATAAAATAACAGATGCAGAGACACGGTTGAGATTTCCAGCATCTTAAAAAAATTAACCCGCCTAAAGAACTTATTTTTTTCCAATTAATGAAGAATGAAAAAACTGCAAGCCAAATAAAAGAAACAAAAATAAAAATAAGAGCCTACGGTGCTTCAGTTTGCTTTTGTTTTGCCTTATTAAAACTTGTTTTCCTTTTTTGTCAACTGATTTTATTCAAATACATTATACTAAAATATGATTTAGCAATAGCTAGTGACTAAGTCTGTATTTATTTAAATTTGCCAAATACTTATTTTTTTATCTTGTTTTGTCCTGTCTACCCTAATTCCTTATTTTTATCTTATTTTTTATGTGTCCCTGAGTCAGTGTTGACTCCTGGCAAACTGCCTGAACTAGTTCCTGCAGTTTTCTTGACAAGGTTTTTCAGAAGTGGTTTGCCATTGCCTTCTTCTGGTGACATTTTAAGGAGCTCAACTGGAGCCTATATTCATTTTTCCCCATTGCCAGACAAAGTTTGTTTTGTCTTCCTATGTGTTATCTGTATAGCTCTACCAACTGCAGTATCAATAAATAAAACCATCATGGTAACCAGGTATTTATATCTGGCAAAGAAAACTAGATTATGCAGTAGTCCGAAGTGCAAAGCATTCCAGCTTTTTTATGGTTGAATTACCTTTATTTTTTTCTACTACGTAATTAACATTTGTTGCTTCTATTAAGTAATTAACATTTGTTGTATGTCTGCTACTGATCTGCCTATAAACCTGCCTTTCCAGTTACATTCCTGTTTGAGCAAAAGCAGGTCATTAGCAATCATTTTAAATCTTCCTCTTACATTTCTTTTTACCCACGCGTTACCTATTTCTTCATGTTTTCATTTTCAAATTTTGCACGGAATTGCCCTGAAACTGTCTCCCTCTCTCATTTCCTAATTTCAATACAAGAAGGAAATAAAACACAGAAGTTTTATCCCATGTCAGTTTAGCACTAGAAGAGGCTAATTTAGGAAAAAAATAAAAAGATAATGGGAATATTTTATTGCAAATGAACTCAGAATTGGAAACCAGAAAAATACAAGGGTGGATTTTGAAAAGGAATAAATTCCATCCTTTAGCTCCATATATTACTCTTAACAGGAAGAATGGAATGAGCTGAAGTTCCAGAAACAAGTACAGATGGAGTACAACACTCTCTATTCTATTAACTCTTTTCCTCAATTTTGCACTTCCTTAGAAGGCATTCCATATTCTATATAGAATATTTTACTGTTCTATCCTGTTAAGGCAGTATAGAAATCAAACATATGTAAAAGATAGATACTGCTTCCAGCAATTACAATCTACCAACTATAAACACATAAAAAATGAACAATGAAAGACAATTGTTCTAGTGAGACAGCATTGTTCTAACTACATTGGGGATGTATGAAAAGACAGTGGTAATTTATCACCATATTGATAAATTATCAATATAGGGGGAGGAAAATGGACTACTAATATATAGCCAAATTCAGATAACACAACACCTCACTTCTCAGCATAATATGGACTGCATCCATGTGACAAACATAAAGAACAGTGGAGCGTTTACTAAAATGTAAGGACAGGACAATATTAAAATTTGTAATCCCCGCACCAGGGACACGTTAAGAGCTAATCTGTATATTAGTTTATTCATGCTGCTTTCTCAACACCACCTGCCAAGATGTGATAATAATAGCTTAAGAAAACATAAGTTATCAAAATTGTTTGTACTAGTCCACATGAGGGAGGAAATTACTTCTTTCTTTTTTTGTGGTTTGTATTATTTTTTTACTTTAATTATACTTAATAAAAATTAGTGATAACTTAATAAAAGTGTGATAACAATAGTCTACATTGGGATGCAAATTTTATTATAAGGAAGTCATTGCAGTGAAAATGAGATAATTACCTTTCCTATGTGATACAAAACAAGGTTTTCTCTGTATAAGTAGCATTCTGGAGCAGGTCTTCAAACTGTTTTGCCTAAAAAGGAATCAATAGTTTTTGTTTTATTTGGTTGCAAAAATATGGCAGCAAAGGCATAGAAAATTAGCTCTAATGCTGTCTAGTGCTCATCATGATTTGTTTATTTAAATAATATTTAATTTATATTTTACCTTTTGCCTTAATTTACTCAATTCACCATCTGTATTTATAAAACTTATCAGTTTCTCTATAGCCACTATGGTAAATTTTCCTTATTTGGATAGGAAAAATACTTCCTGTAACTTTCTTCTTGAGCATGATGAGATAAAGATTTTAAAGATACAGATCCCCAAATCACATATTTTTACAATTTGAACAGATTTTAGATGCTACATAATTGAATAGCATTCAAATTACACCATTATTTATGTAAGGCCTTCCAGAGTCTGTAATCAAGCTGGTAGTGAAATGTTTATTATCTAACATTTAGCTAGTCTTTCCTTGCTGTTTTCACCTATTACTTGTATTCCATCATAACTATATTGGCTTCCCACTATATATCCTTTCAAGTATAAATCCATTAGAAGCAAGTAGAGAAACAGTTGCTATCTTGTTTTCATCAATACATTTGACAACATGCTTCTTCTTGATGTAAATTTAAAGCAAATAGTTATATATACTGATATTTGCTATTTTTGTTATGAGTTACTTAAACCAGGGGTGTCAAACACATGTCATCACAGCATTGACACGTGACGTATGACATTTTTCCCCTTCCAGCCCAAGGGCTGCGAGTTTGACACCCCTGACTTTACATGCTTTATATTTCAAATATAAGCCAAATATATTTTCAGAAAGACCTTTGTATTCCAGGAATTTCAAAAATATTCTCGGTCACTGCAATACTATAAAGTAATTCAGTAACATAATCTCAGTATTGTAAAGATGAAGTACATATGATTTGTGCCTGAAATAGTAAAACTACACACAGCTTAAAATTGTAAGTATTACATTGTACAACTATTAGTTCCCTTCCCCAAACAAAAATACTAATATTTCAAACTCCATGCTAGAACTACACTTCTATTTAGCCTACTATTCATCATAAAACCTGAACACATTTTGAGATCTTGCATATTTTTGCAAATTTAGAGTTGGTCTAATATATTCTATTGGGATGCAAATGTGCAATTTCTTTCATAGCCATCACACTTCATCCAATTTGTTGCATATAATAGGCCCTATAGTGCAAACTAAAGTGAAAACGCCTACAATAAACAATCCTCAGCAATTCAAAACTTAGCATGGTAAATATATATCAAATTACCAGTTATACACCAGGAAAAAGATTTTTTTTTCCAAAAATGCTTCTGCTTATTAACTTATTAACGGGTGCATAAGCATTTAAAATGCTTGTGCTTGCTTATGCTTATTAAATGCTTATTAACGGGTGGCGACTATAAGGCCGAGACCTCATACACATTATGCACATTCAGTACGCACGTATTTTGGGCTAACGCATGAAGCCTGTTGCAACTGAAGAGAAATGCATTTGATTTGGTCCCTGCAAATTTTGGGGGGGTGCCATTTTAGGAGCGCATACCCATCTATACAACGGTGCGTCCCGACTTCTACAAAATTAACCTACCGCGGGACATTGAGTCAACGTTTCGAGGGCCTCGTTGTTAACCCCGCTGCCGTGCTTTTCAAAGACGGTTCGTCCCATTTTTACCCTATATAAAACATGCATAGGTCTTTCCACGCTCAAGAGAAGCAATAAAAATAAAAATAAAGCGAAAGGCGGGATGCAATCCTGTTGAGGGGGGTAATATATTAACAGAGTCTGGGATTGGTTAACCAGAAACGCCCTTATCTTCTCCTCGCCCTGCCTTTGCCCCGAGGTCAGCCGCGAGCACCTGCAGCACAACCCGGCCCGCCCCCGCCGCTCTTTTCCTTTCCCCTCCGCATCTCCATTTTGCCCGCCTGCCCGTTTGCATGCTCGCCTGCCGTCTTTTCCTCTCCTTCCGCCACCTCCTCATCTCCAAGCTGCTCCTCAACAATCCCCGCCAATTCACTGACCCGCGCGGGCTTCCTTCATGGCGGTGGTGGAGGAGGAGGCATCGCTGCTCCTCGCGCGCACGTTGCCACCCAAGGCCGGCAGACACCCCTCACCCCCGCCGCCCGTGAGCGACGCGCAGCTGCCTGAAACTGACAGGGAAGCTTCCCCTCCCGGGCCGGCCGGGACAATAAATTAAATAAATAAATAAATCAGCTCCTTTCGCCACGCCCTCCCCAGCGCGCCGCAGAGACGAATGACGCCACCAAACGAAGGGCGCGTGACCAGCCTCCTCCAATCCGCTCGCTCGCCTTCCCGCGGAAAGGCCGGGAGGGGGGAGGCGCGTTCGCGCTCCAAGCGAGCTTCAAACGCGAAGGAAGAAGGCGGGCTGGGCTGGTTCTCCTTTCAGGAAGAAGGCGTGCGGGCTGGGTCGGGGCCGCTCTAGGGAATGCCTTGGCTGTGTAAAGGGGAGGGGGGAGGGGGAGGGGGAGGGGAGGAAAAGGGCTTCCTGTTTTGCCTGATTGGAGGCGGCGGCGCTGGAGAAGATTAAAGGCGAATGCAGAAAATTCCGGCGATTGTTTCGCCGGGTCCCACCAGTTCGAGCCCCGAGTAGGATGAAGTGTATGTGTGGGTGGTGGTGGTAGTGACACACAGGGCTCCCCAGTGATGGGGAATATCCACCTCCAAGAGTCAATAAAGGGCTGGGAGACAAAAGAGAGTAGGAGTCAGTAAACCTATGTACATAAAAGCGAAATACCCCTCACGCATCATCACGAAATCTCCAGAACCGTAAAGCCTACAAATTTGAAATTTGGCACGTATTTTCCTCTTGGCTTCTAGGTGTTCACTAAGAAAGGATTTTTCAAAATGACCATCAGAGCATTAGTATTTCATATATTATTATTAACATGCTCTGATGCTAAGGAGTTCTACTCCCTTCCCCCAGCTGAAAAGAAATCTGTTCCAAATGCAAAACACAAGCAGAGGAGAGGAGTTTCAGGTTCAGTTTTAGTTTCACAGCAGCAACCAGCTGTAATACAGTCGAGATAAGCCATGCCCAGGCTCCTTACTCACACAGCAAATACTGTTTCAGTTTCCAAACAGCCCTCAACCCTCACACACCGACAGAATGCTAGCCAGATGAATACTTATGGATGCTGGTAGGCAGAGGCACAGTTTTTTCATCTTATTTTCCTCCCCGATCACATAGTTTCGTAGCAAAGCACGGGTACCCTGCTAGTGGTTGATAAATGATGAAACATCATTAGATCAGTTAGTGGGGGGACACCTCTGTAAAATTCCATTCCAGTCTTTCTAATCCTGAAAAAGGTGGCTAGGGGGGAATCTTGTGTTACCCAAGGTGAGATGGTAACCAGCCTCAAGAGTCCATCATCACAGAGTCAGCCAGATGTTCAGACGAGTTGGCATTTTTATCCACCTATCCTCCTTCCCAAGGACCTGGGATAGGCAGATATGGGTGTTTTATGTTTACATTGCACGATATAAGCTGTTCTGAGTAAAGCTGCTTTTTGGTGAATTTGTCAATGCCGATGGATCAGTGGTGGGATCAAAAAAATTTACTACCGATTCTGTGGGCGAGGCTTGGTGGGCATGGCAGGGGAAGGATACTGTAAAATCTCCATTCCCTCCCCACTCCTGGGGGAAGGATACTGTAAAATCCCCATTCCCTCCCCACCCCACTAACCTGCTTTCCAGCTCCGTTCTCCTGTGCAGGGCAACAAAAGAAGACCCAGCCGATCAGCTGGGACTCAGGAGGCAGAGAATAGATGGGGGCAGGGCCAGTCAGAGGTGGTATTTGCTGGTTCTCAGAACTACTCAAAATTTCCGCTACTGGTTCTCCAGAACTGGTCAGAACCTGCTGAATACCACCTCTGTGGTGGGTGTTCAAGCTGTGCTCTAGTTGTTTTGGACTTGCAACCATGAGTTATTAGTATTGTTACCACCTTTGCTTTCTTTTTTCAGTTGTTCTAGTTCTATTTGCAGGTCTTTGTATTTGGTTATCTTCTCCAGTTCTTTCTCTTCTCTTCTGCTGTCTCCAGGCATTGCCAAATTCACTAGCCAGACTTTCTAAATTATTATTTGTAAGTACTGTTTGTTAAATTATTATTTAATAAATTATTTATTAAATATAATATTTGAATGTTGATGAAGAGACTCTAAAGTTTCATGAAGGGTTGAATGAGCTTAAGAGTTTGGGGACCCCTGTTCGGAAGTGATGTAGCATTAGCTGGTTAGCTTCTTTAATGGCTGTTTGGGTGTGGATTTGTGTTTAACAGATAGAAAATCGCTCCGCTACATCTGCAGAACAGTCAGACAAAGAATTAAGGGACTCCTGGCCCTCCCAGATGGCACTTTGCTCAAGGCATCTGTTGAAATGGACATGTGTGCCAGCAACCACAGTCACTGTAATAATAGTCTTTAAAGAGCCATGAAACCACAGAATATTACATTATTTATATGATGCTCAGGAAATGATTGAACAAAAAAATTTATAAATACACAATAAAAATGATTTACGAGACTGAAAAGAGATAAAGTGTCTTATTTCCTTGTTAAGAAAGATTTCTAAAATATTATGTCCTAAAAATATTGTTTATTTGAAATGGCTTATGACAATAAATAATAAAGCTACTGTCAGAGGATCCTGTGTGTAGAAATGTACTTCCCAATGTTACTTTCGACAGCATCACCCCAAAATAGTACATAGTAATACTTTTTTAACTTTAAAAAAAGAATTACTGTAAATACTGATTCGTTCCCATAAAGTAAATGTCCATCTCTGACTTAAAGCAAATAATTAATTAAAAAAAAAACAGATGTCAGCTATTGTTTCACATGAGGGGAGGAAGTGGAGGTATAGATCTCAGCCCCAAATCCTTCAATCCCATTTCTCTTTACACAATACTTACTTTGTATTTCTCAGAAAACAACTAGCAAAGTTCATCAAAAAATCACATGAGGAAATCACTGACATACACATTTACAAACAGACGTCTAGGAAATCCCACTTCTTAGCAAATAAGTAAACTAAGAGAGTACATCGGTGGATATTCCTACTCCTACTGGGTAGCCCAATGTTCCTACCTCTTTTATGAAGAAAAAAGGTAGCTCATTGTGTATCTTATAGGTCACAATTATAATACAGTTCCTGAAGTATGTAACCATTAAAGATTATTACCTTTTCACTATCATCTTTTGTTGATAAATTTGATTTCAGGGTGGTTTATAATCAGATTTGCATGAATATTCAAATATTAGCTCCCTGTTATACTTATAATGGGTAATTTGCAGTAATGTTATTTGGATGAGCGTCTAGTTTGCCAGTTTTCATAAAAGATATAAATCATATTTTTTCATGATATTGTCCTTGTTTGGACAATTTGGTTACTTAGGGGAGCCCGCTCTCCACACTGAAATAGATATGGCATCTCATCAGTTCCTTCAGTGATACAACCTTTATGCTAGAGGTTCCTATTTGTTTTACCATCACACCTCCTTTTACTGTAATCTTAATGTACACCGCTCCCCTAAAAATACAAACACCAACATGGACACAAATGAACAATAAATGCAATTCAACTTCAGAAAAGCTGTAAAAATGTGTAAGTAAGTTTTTTTGCACCTCACCTGGACTCTGCACCACCATAAGGGAGGTAGTAGACTTCAGCTTGGGAACCCTGCTCTATGCTAATTTTCAGAAATGTCTTTCGATTTACTGTATTTAGAATTACTGTATTTCCTTGAAAAGGATTATTTAAATTAAGTATACCATATTCTGTTTGGAGGGGATATATAAAATGGTAACTAATTTTATATTAATTATACTGTTGGTTTGCCTTGCCAAAAAGAGATTCTGCTGTTGATGAATGTTGGTGGAGATTTCAGAAAATCAAAGTCTGTTGCCGTGCTTGAAGTCTGATACTTGCATTTTCGCCATATTTTTTCCCTATTGTCTTTGGGCAGGAACATTTTAACTAAGCACTGCATTCCAGCCACTCATAATGTTTACTTTATATATAAGAATGCCGCAGGGCTCAAGTGAGACTCTGACGTAGTCTTGGAAATAAAGATGTGACTCAATGGTTTATATTATAGCAGTTTCTTATTTAAGATATATCTCTTTTAGCTTTAAAAATATTTAAGGAGAGTTCAGATTAATGTGCAAAGGAAGCTTTGCATGTGAAGGATTTGTCTGCAGACATGCTGATATGAGAGTCTTAAAAGGCTCATAAATACAAAATGCATTGTATTAGTATTGTTGAAAGGTGTCAAAATGCATTTCTTTCAAGGATTCGGTTTTCCCGCTGGGAGAGCTCCGGCGCAAGGATACAGACAACTGCTTGAAAGCTGGATCTTTTTACTTTTCAGGAAGGCAGAGAACAGCAAGAAGTCTGCGTTCCTGGGATAGCTAGCTTCTTATGATAAGTCCCTGGTTTTTTATACCCTTTTCTCCCTTTGTAAGTTGATTTTGTGTGAGTGTTTGTATTTGTGCCTAATATTTCAAATCCTGTTTGAGTTTGTCTTTATTTCCATCGGAGGGCAAACTCCGCGGGGTGCAGAAGGCAAACTCTGCGGGGTGGCCAGATTGTATTGTTGGCTTTCTGTAATCTCTCTTAGATAGTTTTTCATATTTGTTCTGTGGCAATCTCCTGTGTGTCCCTTTTGTAATTTATATTTTGTGTCTTTTGTTTGTTTGTTTTGCTTATTTGGTATGTCCTGTGTTTGTAAGGGTTTTCTAAATTATCTTTTGTTTCCTTTTCCTATTTGTCTAGTGTTCTTAATTACTTAGGCTTTTGTCTATAGGGATTCTTTAATACTTTTGATTTGATTCCTTTTCCTATGTAAGTTTGTTTTCTGGCTGACCTGATGTTCCCCTTGGGCTTTTCCTGTTTTTTGTGACACTACTGCCTTCATGAAATTCCCTTTCCACAATCCTTCATTTTTTTTTTCCTAGAGGGCCGTCTCTGATTGAGTGTCTGGGTATACTTGGTATTCGTGATCAATCTGGATCATCATCATGGCCGCCTGTCTCTCCTTCGATTTTCTCTTCTGAGAGGGGATACAGGCCTTTAGGCAACTAAGGCAGGGTGGTATGCATCGACAGAGGCAACACCTGAGGGCTCCAAAGACACAAATACCAAATAGTGACTATGGTTGTTATAAGGATTTTGAGCCAATGGAGATCTGGTATCCACGAGAAGAGCCATGAAAAGTCTAGGAATGATTGCTCATGACCAATATTTTGAGCTAGCTCTTTCAGGTGGTGGATGTCCCTCGCTACGAGTCCTGAGGTTTCATCTAGGTTGAAGCAATACATCCAGTGGAATGTTTCGCAGCCATAATTATGCTTCAAGAGGAGGAAGTCTATTGCTGCCCTATTCTCCAGGGTGGCTTCTCTGACCTCCCTCAGTTCTCTGTTAAGGGCATCCAGGGCATGGGAGGTCGAATTCAAGCCTTTTGCTAGGGTACATGCTAGGCTATTCAAATTTCTAGAATTTCGCACTGCCAATCCAGGTACCCCCACTAGGGATATTGCCAATGAGACATATTCTGCTTTGGTGAGAAGGGAGACTTTGGAGTCACAGTCTGAGTCTAGGGTTTGGAAGGCTCTCCTGTGCCGTCTCTGTAAGAATGGCATAAGCATGGTTAATCTTCCCAAGGTGTAGGGGCCATTGGTGGCATTTGCAGGAAGGTATGACTAGGCTTTTAAGCCACAAAGGAAAAAACCACCCTGGTGGGAGCTTCAGGTAACTATATGAGAATGATATGGTCTCTGTGTAGTTGCATTTAGTTCTGTGTTGCTAAGGCTGGTGCATTCTGTGACCCTAGGTGTGCTGCACCCAGTGACATTAAAACATCTCTCAGAGGTGGTTACTGCAGCAATGTGTAGGGTGTACATGGTGTGGTCTTTGGTTTTTTGTAGAGTGGCCCCAGCTAAAAATGCTTTCATAGGAATCAGGAAGGTTTCTAAATGTGGTGTAGTTAATGATGTTATGTGGTCTAGTTGCCACTCCCATTAGGCATGTGGTTAAGATGTCCTTGACTGGTTTCCCTCTTGCTAAGCAAAAGTTAGTGGTGTTGAGTATTTCTCTTGCTAAATATTCCCATACGTTTCCTTTCTCTGGGATAAGCTTTGGTTCCAGGAACGCAGTTGCTTGTGTTACAAGTGTTACAATTGTTACACATAATAATACATAGTATATATTGCATTTCGTGTTTCCCATTGCTAGATTCCTTTTCTTCCCTCCCCGCCCCTTTTTTTGTTTTTTTGTAGAATGTAAAAAAAAGGTAACAATAAAATGTAAAAAAAAGGTATAGGTCAAGTCTCAAAAATTACTAAAAGGTATGGGTCAAGTCTCTTCCTTGTTAAAAAAAATATGAAGAAAAAAGGGAAAAAGAAAAAAATGGAGAAGGTGAGAGAAAAAATAAAAATAGAGTTTTATAACTCAGCACCTGGGAGTCCAGCTTTGTGTAATTCAACGTTTGCACTTGGTTCCTCACAGTTGTGTGGTTCAATGGTGTTGAAGAATGCTGCAAGCGTCCATTGATCTGTGTCCAGATTTTTCTTGAGTTTGATGGGTGGGATTGATTGTGGTGGAGTTTGGCTATGGTCTATGACTGCTGGCTTTGCAGGTGTCCAATGTATCCAAGAGTCTCGTTCTGCAACCTTTATGGTGGTGTGTGTAGTTAGTAAGACTTGGTAGGGTCCTTTCCACCTGGGTTGTAAAGGTGAGGTTCTGGTGAAGAACTTGATCCACACCCAATCTCCTGGCTCATATGGATGCAGGGCTTCTTCCAGGGGTAAGGTCTGTGTCAGCGCACTCTGGGTCCAGAGGGTCTGTAGTCTCTTTTGCAGGGCTGTAAGATAAGAAGAGAGAACCCTATCCCCCCTATCTAAACAAAGGGAATGAGGATCTAGGCCTTGTAGGTTATCAGGGGTGGGGGGACCAAAAAGGATCTCAAAGGGGGAAATACCTATATCTTGTCTTGGTCTAGTTCTGATATAAAAAAGGGCAATTCGGAGAGGTGTGTCTCCTTACAGAGTTTGCCCAGTAGGGTCTTCACCTCTTTATTTTTTCTCTCCACGGCTCCTGGTGATGTCAGAGAATAGGGCACGTGGAGGTTTTGGGTAATGCCCAGGGCCTGGAATATATGTGTGAGGACTTGTGCTATGAAGTGTTTTCCCATATCCATGTCCAGAATGGTGGGGACCCCGAATCTAGGCACAATGTCTTTGAGGAGATGTCTGGCTGTTTCTAGGGCAGTAGCATGGCGGCATGGGAAGGCCTCTACCCAGTGGGTTAGTTGGTCCTTGCAGACAAGAGCATATTGATACCCATTTGCCTTAGGTAGCTGTATATAATCCATTTGGATCTTTTCAAATGGTTTCTGTGCCCAGAGTCTTCCTCCTTCATGAATTGCTTTTCTGGAGGTGGTATTATTTGTTTGGCAGGTTTGGCATGTTGTGGCTATTCTTGTAGCCTCACTATAGGCTCCAGGTGCATACCATACCCTCCTGATGGCATCTACCATAGCTTGTGTGCCACAATGTCCCTTTGTATGTAATCTTTGGCAAATTAACCTAAGGAGACGTCGTGGGTCTGCCATCTGGGACTCTTCAAAATCCTTGCTCAAAAACTGCTGAAATTTTTTTCCCCATTGTTCAGATTCCCCTTTATCTAGAAATTGTTTGTATGGTAGTTCTGGTTTAGTTGTTAAGGCTGGTGTCATGATGGTGTGAAGTAAAGGTTTGGTTGCCACCCATTTGGCTGTTGCATCTGCATATTGGTTTCCTTTTGTTATTGTAGAGTCATCTGTTTGGTGGGCTTTACAATGGATGACTGCTAGTGCTTGTGGTAATTGGATGGCTTGTAATAGTTTGGCTACTAATGGGGCATGTACTATCTGTTGTCCAGCTGAAGTTAAAAAAACCCGTTGTTTCCATAGAGCTCCTGTTGCATGGCAGAGTCCAAAAGCGTATTTGGAATCTGTTTAGATGTTAGTAGATCGGTTCCTTGCAGCTTCGCAAGCTTTAGTTAAAGCTATAAGCTCAGCTGCTTGGGCACTGTGGGAGGGGGGAAGGGGGGAAGCCCAGATGATTTCTTGTAGGGAGACTACAGCTGCTCCTGTTACTCTTTTGTTCTCGTGCATGTAGGAGGAACCATCTGTGAAGAGTTCAATGTGTTTTGTAGCGGGGTATCTGTTAAATTGGAGCGGGGTAGTACCGCGTCATGCACTAAATGGAGGCAATCATGGAGATTACCTTCCTCCTGTTCTGTGAAGAGCAGGGTAGCTGGGTTTAGAGTATTACATCTCTCAAATGTAATGTGATCAGAGGTAAAAAGTTCAGCTTCATATTGAGCCAAACGCTGCTGAGTGAAGGCTTGTGTCTGGCTCTTTAAGAGAATCGCAAAAACTTCATGGGAGACTTTCAGCAATAGTGGATGTCCTAGTACTAAATCCTTAGATCGTTTCACAAGTTCGACTGTAGCCGCCACGGCTCGTAAGCAGGGGACAGCCCCTTGAGCTACTGGATCTAGGGTTACAGAATAGTAAGCGACTGGTCGATGTGTGTGTCCAAAAGGCTATGTCAGAACGCCAGAAGCAATACCTAATTGTTCATGGATGAATACGGTGAAAGGTTTCCTATAGTCAGGTAGCCCCAGTGCTGGGGCTGATGCCAGGGTTTGTTTCATGGTCTGTTTTTTCAAATAGTTTTAATAGTTCATCTTTAGTTAGAAAGACTTGTAGCAGCTGGGTCATATCACCCCAGGATGGATTATGGCTATGATAGATTTCAGGGTTTGAATTACTGTTTGAGGATCAGCCCTGAAAGCTGGGGTACCCTTTTTCCAGATGACCAAATCAGAGGCAGAGAAGGGAGTGTGGGTTAAAACGTATTCTAATTGTCCCCTATTTCTGCCTGGCACTGGTTTGCTTAAAAGGGGAGCCATAATCCGTGCCTCAGTCTTTCCTTCCAGGGAACGGGTTTCAGGTTTTTCCTGATCTTTTCCCTCGGTCAGGTCTTTGGTCCTAGCCATTTCTGGGTTTAATGCGTGTTCTAAGTGCTTTCAGGGTTTTATAATCTAAAGTACCGCTATCAGGCCAAATTTGTCTACCCATGTCATCCTGCAATAAAGCCCACTTTTTGCAAATTCTTTTTGCTTCTTTTTTTATGCATTCCAGTCAGGACAGGCACTTGTCTTTCGTCCCAAGCCTCAAGTAATTTATCCAAGGGGGTCTCTTCCATTGCCCTTGAGCTACAACTTCCCATATTCCCTGCTTGATGTGGGGATTACTTTGATTTAGCCGGGCTACAGCCATCAGTTTTCAGACAAAAAAGGTCTGTAAAGGACTCCGGTTTCCCTACACACGGAGTACGGGCCCCTTTCTTTTAGGGAAACTCAGTCATCAGTTTTAAGACACCCCCCCTAAAAATGGGGATCTCGGAGGACCGTTTGCCCCCTAGCAGCTTCGGTACAGGCCCCTCCCTATACTCAGCCGTCGGTTTTCAGATCTCCCTTGAAGGTGGGGATCTGGAAGGACCTTTTCTGCTTTTTAAAGACAAACTATTTCCAATTTTGTTTGCAAGCAGCCGGTACGGGCCCCTTCTAAATGCACAGGGCTTTGCTTGCGGGATGCACCGGGACTATTTTTCTCTGCTTTTTATTTATATCCTAACACCAGTTCCTTTTCCAGCCCGCTCGGTTTTTCTTATGTCTTTCAGAAGGACTCACACTCCATGATCACCCCTTGCGTTCCCAAATCCAGCCGGTCACAGCTCGTGTTTGAGCTAGCAGCTGGCTGGGGTGCGGCTAGCAATCACGGAGGAGGTGAGGTCCCGCTGTTTCTGCAGAGAAAACCCACAATCACACACCTGGTCCACTTACGCTTCCATTCCCCTCACTAGTAAGATTATAAATTTGAAGCGGTACTCACCTGCTTTCAAGCAGCTGTTGAGCAGAAAAGCCCAAGGACACCCTTTACTGCCCTATACCTTCCGGGCTGGGTCCGTGGATGTTGTCCCTGGACAAAGAAGGTCCATGCCGGCTGGGTTTGGATCCGCGGGCCTGGTCCGGTGGCAGCGTTGGCTGGGAAATCTTCGTGGTCGCCAATTGTTGAAAGGTGTCAAAATGCCTTTCTTTCGAGGATTTGATTTTCCCGCTGGGAGAGCTCTGGCGCAAGGATATGGACAACTGCTTGAAAGCTGGATCTTTTTATTTTTCAGGAAGGCAGAGAACAGTGAGAAGTCTGCGTTCCTGGGCTAGCTAGCTTCTTATGGTAAGTCCCTGGTTTTTTATACCCTTTTCTCCCTTTGTAAGTTGATTTTGTGTGAGTGTTTGTATTTGTGCCTAATGTTTCAAATCCTGTTTGAGTTTGTCTTTATTTCCATCAGAAGGCAAACTCCGCGGGGTGGCCAGATTGTATTGTTGGCTTTCTGTAATCTCTTTTAGATAGTTTTTCATATTTGTTCTGTGGCAAGCTCCTGTCTGTCCCTTTTGTAATTTATATTTTGTGTCTTTTGTCTGTTTGTTTTGCTTATTTGGTGTGTCCTGTGTTTGTAAGGGTTTTCTAAATTATCTTTTGTTTCCTTTTCCTATTTGTCTAGTTTTCTTAATTACTTAGGCTTTTGTCTATAGGGATTCTTTAATACTTTTTATTTGATTCCTTTTCCTATGTAAGTTTGTTTTCTGGCTGACTTGATGTTCCCCTTGGGCTTTTCCTGTTTTTTGTGACACTACTGCCTTCGTGAAATTCCCTTTCCACAGTATAATGTAAAAACAAGGGGTCACTAAGATCACCACCAACTTGATGGCATGTAATCAAATCAAACAAAAACAACAAATGCAAATGAGACATTCTAGTCAAGCAATCTTTCTCAGTGTTAAAGAGTCACAGGTCAAAAAGAGGGCTATGAAAATATTTACAGACCCCTTCATCCTGGACATAAACTGTTTCAACTCCTACCCTCAAAACAACACTATAGAGCAGAGGTCGCCAACCTTTTGGACCTCAGGGATCACCAATAATTTTAAATCCCGCGGACCACTAATATGAATTTTTACTGATAGTGGCTTGCTGACATTGGTGGGAAAGTCGGTCCCATATTCCAGAGCTGCAGTAGTCACAGGACTGGCCCTTTAGTCATCCCGGATCAGCTGCTCCTCCACCCAGGTGCACCCGCCTGCCATGGACTGGAGGAGCTGCTCCGGGGTGATCAAAGGGCCAATCCTGTGATCATTGCAGGTCTGGAATATGGGGCTGACTTTCCCACCAACGTCAGCAAGCCACCCTGGGGTGGATTTCCGTCCCCTGCCGTTGGTCTTACCTTCCAGTTCCAGCTCGTGTGGCTCTACTCAAGATAAGGTTTGGACTTAGCTAAAGGGTGCGGGCCAGTGGGTGGGTGGGCCATGTGGGCGGCACAGTCTTGTGTTCCCGCACAGCCTGGATTAATTGCTTTGGGGAGAGTGCTTTGGTAGGGATATTTCTCTGCGGATTACCAAAATTGGTGACCACTACTATAGAGCACTGCACATCAGAACTAGACACAAGGACAATTTTTTCCTGAACGCCATCACTCTGCTAAACAAATAATTCCCTCAATACTGTCCAACTATTTACAAAGTCTGCAGTACTATTACTATTAATCTTCTCATCACTCCTTATCATCCATCCCCTCCCACTTGTGACTGTATGACTGTAACTTTGTCGCTTGTATCCTTACAATTTATATGGACTGTTTCCTAGTATGATTTGATTGCTTATTGTACCCTATGACTATCATTAAGTGTTGTACCTTATGATTCTCGACTCTTGACAAATGTATCTTTTCTTTTATGTATACTGAGAGTATTTACACCAAGACAAATTCCTTGTGTGTCCAATCACACTTGGCCAATAAAGAATCCTATTCTATTCTATTCTATTCTATTCTATTCTATTCTATTCTATTCTAAAACATTTTACTAACAAAGTTAAGTTGAAATAAAATTATAATTACTGCTTGAATAAAATAAACAAAAAATATGAGGAAAAATGTACTCCCCTAAAAGAAATGTCAACTTACTGATAGAAAAGGCCATGTCTTTCTTTATGTCACCTATTGCACCTATCTGGCCACTGTCAAAATACTTACTTTGGATGCCTGTGAGCACCCTATGTTTATCGAACACAACAGAGAAAAGCATGTCTTATGAATATACTTCAAGCAAACTGTATTGTTCCAGTTCTACTGGTACTGTGTAACCTTAACCTGAGAAGCTTTTAGTCTGGGGCTGAAACCCCAAAAGTTTTGGTTTTACTGCCATCTGGTGGCCTCTTCGGGACCCCAGAAATCATGTGATCGCAATGCTAGAGCTACTGAGGAGATGATCTCCCTTTTTCCTCCGCCTTCCTTTCGCTTGTAAGATCTCTATGATCTGAACGCCCGTGCGCGCTGGAGCAAGGGGAGTGGCTCCCGCGCCCGGGTGTTTTCCTTCGCGCTCGCACTCTAATAGAGGCGAGCGGGGTGGGTAGGATGCTGTGGGAAGGCGAGGCAGTGGATTCCGCCTGATCCATAAAAGAAGGCAGGCTCCGCAGAGTTGTGATCGGGATCGGTTTGTGGCTATGCTCGGCTCATCTGTAAGTCCCATGGAAGAGAGTGAGACTTTGATTAAACTTGCCTAAGGAGAGGCTTGCAGAGTATACATACTTTACTTAAGAAATTCCTGCTGTTGGTATCCTGGTGTGTTAATTATTTTGGATTAATGCCAGGTTAAAGCTTTCTTGCTGTTATGGATGGGATGGGAGCAGGAGACAGACTCCTGCCAAAAAGCACCTTATTTATTCCATAATAGTCGTGCCACAAAACTTTGGAAGGATGGCTTTCACCTCCTCCTGAACGGCAGAAAAAAATATTTCTAAGAATGGATAATGCAGAATAGTTTCTTCTGGGACCTTTTGCCTGCCCCATCTCCACTACTCTGGTGGTCTCTTGCTCAAGCAGATTTGGATCTCAGGGTCTAAGCATGCAGGGTTTGAATTCATTTTAAAAGTGTTTGTGTGCTGCCGATCTATTCAAAGTTAAGAGGTCCTTCAGTAGATCTGGAGACTGCAAGAGTGTGTTGTTTTCCTGGATTGGTTTAAAAACCCGACGATCATAACAACGAAGTGATACTTTCAGCATTTTATAATCAATAGTTTGTGTGAAGAAAGTAGAAGTTAATGAATCTTATATGTTACCTTCCATCAGTAGAAAGAAGCCGTTGATGGAATGAATTTACTTCTTTCTGTATACCATCCAAATCTGCAGATATGGGTGATGTTTGGTGCAAGGGAGAGATCAGGGTGGGATGGGGAATTCTGTTGAGTTTGTGGGTGTTTTTTCATATGAAGTTGAATTTGGTTCACTGTTTGTTACTGCATTGGGGCTGGTGAGCTGAACTCTCACTTCTGCTCCCTCCTCTAATGCCTCTAAATTACATTTGAAAAAGCACTTTATATGCAGATTGTACTAATTGCTTTTCAATTTCTATTCTCAAATGGTGTTTCAAAAGTTTAAGTTCACAGATACACATAATTCATACAATCACCAAATTAACAAAAGTCAGCTCTAAGCAAAATACAGCGAAGCAACATACATACCAGGGCTAATTAAATTCATATATTATTCATGTCAATTTTTATGGGCTTTGGGCAATAAATTAAACTATGGAAATTATTTGCTGTGGAAAACCATGAACAAAATGACAAAACCTGAAAAAGTAGACAACACTGTTCTGTATGAACTACTGTTCTGGATATATCTTCAGGTTTAAAAGAGTGAAATCCAAAATGGTTATGCTGGGACCCCAAGACTGATAATTCTGCTCCCCTTTTTTATCACAAGTAATTGAATGACCCAGTCTCACCTGGTCCAGTTGAATCTCACTGGGAAGAAAGTAAATCTAGAACAGTGAAGCTGTGAAGCATTTGATTTCCTCTGCAGTTTTTTTGAGATTAATTTCTTGGACATGGCACCCAAGCAAATTCTCTAGCTTCAGGTTAGATCCTGATAACTGTTAGAAGCCACTTGGTTAATATATGGTCTAATTATACAGAAAGCCATTATTTTGGACAGCTTGTATCCTCTCTCTCCTTCAAGTCTCATGTGTGTCAAAAAAAAAAGTGTTTGTTTCTCTTCTGTTCTGTGAAAGGGCGAGGTGTTGTTTAATTCTGCATGACATTTTAAAGTCTATACCATGTTTCTTCTGCACAAAACTTCTTGGAAGAGATGGCACACTGTATGTCAAAAAGATTTGTGAGTTCTCTCATGTAACAGGGCAATCTGGTGGGGGAGGGGGATGCCGTTCAGTGTCCATCCGACATTACTACTGCCTCATCTGTAGCAGAGCTGCTTCTATCCATCTGTGCTTTTAAACAGCCAAGTGTCAGGTTTGCCAGAAACCTCAAATACAAAAATCACTGGTTGGAAAGCAACGTTGTAATACAAAACTGAATCCAAAGCTTAGAAATGCAAAGCAGCAATTCAACACGTGTGTGTGTGTGTATATATATATGTGTGTGAAAAGCAGGCCTTTTTCAACTCAATATTCCCCAGTTGGATTAGATGGTAATTCACCAGATTCTAAGCAAGTAAGCCTAATGGGATTTGTAATCTGAAATGTCTATGGATTGAAGTGAATTCTTCCCTAAGAGCACTTTTGCAGAAGAAAAGTACTCAGGCACATGGCTGAAGAAAATTACCTAGATAAACAATTACAGGTAGGTCACTTTTCACACTTATGACCATTGCAGCATTCCCATGTTCACCCGATCAAAATTCAGACACTTGGCAATTGTCTCCTATTTATGACAATTGCAGTGTACCAGGGTCACGTGATCACTTTTTGTGACTTTCTGACAAGCAAAGCCAATGGGGAAGCCAGATTCACTTAACAGCCGTGTTACTAACTTAACAATTGCGGTAGTTCACTTAACAACAGTGGCAAGAAAGGTCAGGAAATGGGGTAAAATTTACTTAATAATTGTCTTCTTAGCAGCATAAATTTTGCACTAGAGTTGTGGTTGTAAGTAGAGCGCTACCTGTATCTGGGACTGGGATTATTAGACAGAATGCAAGAGAAAGCTTATTTTGAACTGAATGTGCATTTTATTCATGAACTTGTTATTTCCATCACAATTATTTTTGTAGGTGCTGCTGCAATAGTACACCTCTAAGGGGTTAAGAAACTCATTTTGGCTCTCATGAAAAAATCATACAGAATTAAAATAGCATACTGCCAAACAGATGGAGGCAAAGATATCTTTATCTTCAAAAGAGCCACGTTTTAACAGCTTTTTGGAAGATGACTAGAGCTGAGAATCTCGGGTGGGTTCCATATGGTCAGCAGCAATAAAAAGCATGGCGTATATGTGTATGTGTGTGCAACATTTTATGTTTTTTTCATATAAGATAACTAAAAAAGTTAAAGTCTCTCTTAAGCAGATGTGTCCAACTTGTGCCACATCCAGCCCTGGACAGCTAATAAATACGAAATATAATATAACATAATTAATATAATATAATATAATATAATATAATATAATATAATATAATATAATAATAATATAATATAATATAATATAATATAATATAATATAATAATATAATATAATATAATTAATATAATAATTAATATAATATAATATAATATAATTAATATAATATAATATAATATAATATAATTAATATAATTAATATAATATAATATAATATAATATAATATAATATAATATAATATAATATAATATAATATAATATAATATAATATAATATAATATAATATAATAATATCTACAATATAATATAAGAAAGAGAGGGGGGGAGAGAGAAATACAAATATATGCAAATACAGTATATACGCACACTCCAAGAAGTTCCTCTTCACTCTCTTTAGCTCAGGCAAGCCAAAAGATTGGATATCAGTGAGCCATAGAGAATTCTGTGTCATATAAAGTTGGTGTGCATTGGTGTGCGTGTGTACAATACAGTTGCAATGACAAGTTTGCCTAAAGGTAAATATACTAAGTTGAATATACTAAATAAATATACTAATAATAATATTACTATACTAATATACTATTAAATATACTAAGTATTTGTACTACTGTACTGTTTCTTAAATTAAATCAGAATCTGACCAGGTAGGGATTTTCTCCACAGTTGACCGTGTATTATATATGCTTCTATTTATTCAGCCCCATTTGTCTCCATGTGGCTGAGTTTTAACAGCATATTCTTTGCATAATGGTTTGCTGTTACTATTTATAATGTGCAAGATCACAAATTGCCTTTGAAGGTATATTTATTCCAAAAGGGTTGCTTTTTTTTGTTTCAATCCCGCACCTACAAGAGCAATCTTCTTGATTTAAAACAAGTCTACCATCTGATTCACCCTCCTTATAGCAATACAGATTAGGTCTTTGAATTTTCAGCAGAGATTAAAAAACACATATCAATTCAAATTTATTTCATACCATGCAAAATCAAATATATTTAATACAGCATGTGCACTTCTGCCAGCAGCAATTACACTTCCTGCATAATTCAAAGGGGTTATACGTATGATCAATCTGTGTGATCTTCATGTCACACATTTTATGCCAATACTGTTTTAAAGAGCATTTATAGGCTGTACAGATGTGACCTAAGGAGGAAAAAAAAAACCCTTTCTAATTTAATTTTTGCTCTGTTGTAGAATTTGTGTTTGAGCAAACAAACATCTAAATATTTTGGTACCTAGTTTAATTAGAAATTGTCCTGGAGAGTTTACTCAGTTTAACCATTTGGAACCTGTCCAAAATGGTGGATACCCTTCATATTTATACTAGGATTGTACAAAGTGTTCAAAACTGGTGTTTAACATAACTTGTTGGTGCATGTGAACCACCACTGTTTCATAAAGAGTTAAAAGCAGCCATGACCCCCCAGAGGCACATGACTATTTCAAATGTTTTCCCCAGTTGTAAGCCTATGTGGTAGGAGAGCACAGCCTTTTTTTAAGCAAAAGGGAAACTAACAAGTGAATAGAACCAGGACATACTGTCATTGTGATTAAATGGAGATTGAGTTAATTCTTTCCTAGGTGTTTACTATCTCCCCTGTTCAGAATTATAGTATAAAAGTATTTATAAAGGGACTGTGTGGCAAAGTTTATAGAATTGTAGGTTTGGAAGTGAGCTTGGAGGTCTTTTAGTCCAGTTCTCCATCCAGCACAGGAATCCTCATACCATGCTGGAAAAGTGGTCATGGAATCTTTTAATGAAAACTTTCAGTGATGGCACATCCTTGGTTTCAGGAGACAGGTTATTCCATTGCTTACTAGTTTTTGTAGTCGGGAAATTTCTTATTTCATGTTTGTATCTCCCTCTTTAAAGCTTCCATCCATTGGCTCTGTGAGGATAAAGTTGGAGTCATGCAGCCATGGGGCCACTGGAAGTATACACCCCCAAAATATATGCAAATAGAAATCAAGATCTGGATTACTGTAGATCAGGAAATGCTCATCAAGGCTACAAAAACCTAGTTGAAGACTACTGTTCAATACTTCTGTTAACATAGGTAATGAACACAGAGGTTAAGTAATTAACACACAATGGTGTTTGTCAGGTGTTTTTTTTAAAGCTTTTGATTTTATTCAGTTATTGTCAAGCTATAAAGGGTCAGAAATCCTTGATAATCTACCACAAATTAATTGGTGAGTTTTCCCCTCCTTCTAACTGTGATTGGAAAGTCAATTACTATTATAATTTTCTGCCTCCTTCTCTTATAAGCTATGAATTGACCTTCTGGTTTGTTCCTTCATCTCGTCCTCTAGTAGAACCTGCTGCTGAGTCAAATAAGTAGAGAAAAGAGGAAAAGGGATGTATTGATTTGATGGGTATATCTCAACTCCCACCATGTTTAGTTAAATCCAAACAAAGATGCACAGAAGGCAGATGATGATCTCTTAAATTTTTGTTTTTTTGTCCCATTATTCCTAGGTGATTATGGAGATCAGTGGACTCCCACTAGAACTGTGGCGCTTAATATTGTCCTACTTGCGTCTTCCTGACCTTGGCCGCTGCAGTTTGGTGTGCAGAGCATGGTACGAACTCATCCTCAGCCTGGACAACACACGTTGGAGACAGCTGTGCCTTGGTTGCATTGAATGCCGGCATCCAAACTGGCCTAACCAGCCTGGCGTGGAGCCTTGGTCATGGAGAGAAGCTTTGAAGCAGCATTATCTCTCTTCTAAAACCTGGACCAAAAACAGCCACGATCTGGATTCCTCCAACTGCTTCTACTTATTCAGGAGGAAGAAGGACAGGCGGGTTCTTTGTGTTGGGCCTGGCTGTGAGTTTGACAACCTAAGGAGTGCCTTGCTCTCAGCCAGCATGTATGACCGGATTGTCCTGCTTCCAGGAATGTATGAGGAACAGAGTGAAATCTTTCTCAAGGCTCCTGTGGAAATCATGGGAAAGGGCAAGCTCGGGGATGTGGCTCTTCTAGTGAGCTTTGACCAGCACTGTCCAACAATGAGGTTATGCAATTTGGTCTTTATGCCAGCCTGGTTCACACCAGTAATATATAAGGTGAGTATGAAGGAAGGATCCGAAGAAGCGTCCAGGACTTGGGGTTCCCTGAAGAATAGTAATGTGAGAATTGGGGAGATCTGGGCAATGTGGCAGAATCCACACAAAGGTTTTCCTAACTTGGGCCTTTTAAATGCATGCCCCAGTGTTCCCCACCAGTGTGGCTGTTGTTTCCTGGATGCCACCAGATTGGAGAAGGGTTCCAGGAGGCCTGACTTGACATGGTGAGCTACATCATCTGGAATTTCTGGTTAACTCAACTTATAGTTGGTATAGTTTGTGGGAATTTAATCAACACATCTGGATGGCATCAAGATAAGAAGGATATCCTGCTAAGTTAGATCAACAGTAGACAAGGTTTTGTTTTTTTCAAGCATGAAAGGACCCCTGGTGACCCAGTGGTTGGAATGCAATGTTGCCTGCCCACAGTCTGGAGTTTGATTCTGAAAGATTCAAGGTTGACTCAGCCTTCCATCCTTCCGCAGTCGGTAAAATGAGGACGCAGATTGTTGGGGACAATATACTAAAATTTGTAAACTGCCCAGAGAATGCTGTAAAACATAGTGGGGCAGTATATATTGCTATGAAAACATCATGAGTTAGTCAGAGGAAGAATCAATACTTGTTGCTGTAAAGGCTCGACAAATCCACCCCCATTCAAATCATAAGTCTCTAGCCGCATCTCTCAGAGTAAAAAAAAAAAAGATTTATTAGGAGTGACCATTTCGGCGTTACTTGGGTGCAGCTGACACTAAGACACATCATTCATTTCCCCTTGACCCTGGTCTTCCCCCACCCCCTGGATATATATTGTCCAATGGGACACATCCATAACCAAGAATCATCAATCATGCTGTCCAGTAATAATCTTGCCTGCCAACAGCTTCAGCTGCCTAGCAATTATCTGAAGCATTTGAGGAATGCACTACTTCCCCCCCTCCCTTTCTGCTGGCAACTAAAAAGACCAAAAAAATATTTTTTAGTTGACAGTTTCATCTCCATGGTTGGTTAGGAGCTGCCATGGTATCCTGGTCTCTCTGTTTCATTCCCATCAGCACAATTAGAAGATAGCAGACGAGGAAATTCTGTATCTATTCACAGGCAATACTTCTCTGGAGAATGACTTTCCTCTTTGATTGCTTTGTTAAAATTGAAAATAGGTTGATCTGGTTTCATTCTCTTTTTTTTAGACAACCTCAGGCCACGTCCAGTTTGACAACTGCAATTTTGAAAACAGTCAGCTGCAGATTCATGCTCCTGGGACCTGCCAGGTTAAATTCTGCACTTTCAATCAGTCCAGCATTCATTTCCATAGCGTGGCTATCTGTCTCCTGGAAAACTGCGAATTTGTTGGCAGTGAAAATACTTCGGTGACAGTGGAAGGAAGTCCATCTTTGGATAGGAACTGGGCCTGCAAGCACTTGACCATGTTGGCGAAATCTCGCTCTGTCTTGCTGCAGTCATCTGAGCCCTCCCGTTGCAATATATCAAAATTTGAGAGCCAGGGAACTCATCCACTGTCAGACATGAGGACCTGCGACATTGTGGTAGCCGAAAACCCAAGTCACATATTTCCTGTTTCACAGACTCAAGTGGTGCCGAGGAGAGGCCTCGAGAAGGAAAGGGAGCTATCTGGGAACCTTAACCCAGCACATAAAGAAGAGGCCATGACTATAGACACGGATTCCAGTGACAGTGAACTGAGCCTGAGCAGTGAGAATGAGGATGAGGACGAGTCGCTGTACAAACTGCCTTACCAGGCGCATAGCTTGAGCCACATGCTGGCCAAGGTTGTCCATGGTAGGCCGTCAACTGATGGATTACCAGCCCTTCAGAGTGACTATGAGCTAAAACCTTTGGCCCAGGAGCTGCAGCAAGATAAGGAGGCTCAGTGTCTCGCCAATGCCATGCAAGGGTGCCTTGTGAGGAAATGTCTTTTCAGGGACGGAAAAGGTGGCATCTTTTTGTGTTCCCAGGGACAAGCCAGAGTGGAAGGGAGCATCTTCAGGGACTTGACCTATGCTGTGCGATGCATACAAAACAGTAAGGTGCTGTAAAAGGCAGGAGCAGATCTTGCATGCTACAGTTAAGCCTAAAGTAACATTTACATTTTTTTAAGGCCAACTTGATCAGCCTTGCAATTGTACCTACACGTATTTGTGAATGGGTATGTCAGAAATATTTTTTTTCTAACTACACTATTTCAAAACAAAATGACAAATAATTCCAAGGGCATAATTTTGGTTTAGTTTTTTTTTTAAGTTGGATTTTTGTCTGCTGTATGCAGAATAACCTAATTTATTAATGAGTTACCTTATGTTGCACAGTGGTGTTAATTATAGGAGAATCCAAGAAGGGATAAAGAATTGTGAAGCCTCACCCTTTTCCTATTTTAAATCTTCTCCAGTGGCTCTGCTGGCTTCATAGCATCCCCAAGCCTTACATATACATTTTTTACATAACTTCCTCAATAAATTGAATAAATAGAAGGGCAGAAACATTTTTTTAAAAAATCCAATAGAAATGGTAAGAGATTCATATGTTCTCAAAGGTGCTTTTTCTTTGAAGACATTTCGCTTTTTGTCCAAGAAGCATCTTCAGCTCTGACTCAGAGAGCTGAAGAAGCTCCTTGGATGAGAAGCGAAACATCTTCAAAGCAAAATCAGAAAGTCCAGCTGTCTCATGGAAAAACAGCTTTGGAACACAACCATGACCTGGATGACTGAGAATCTCCATAGACAAGAGATTCATAGAAAGTAGGATTCTGTGACTTTTCCTTCTTCCCTATTAAAGAAATTGCGGAATTCAAGTTGCCCTGCAGGTTTGCAAAATAGGAAAAATACAAGACCCCTGGTGACCTTGTTGGTGGGTCAGACAGTATGAAGGCCTGGTTCAAAAGCGCTTCAGCTTTTCCTGCAGAATATCAGACCACAGAGCATTTCTTCACTTTTGTTAAATAATGTAGTTGATCTATGAATCCACGCTGTTCATTCATCACCCACTCTACCCAGTGCTCATGCACACAACACCCCCCCCCCAACACACTTACACTTTAAACACAGTGAATATTTTACAATGCTGCACTGAGCTTGGTGAAGTGATCTTGGTCATGTCATTCCCCTTTTTGCAAATCCCACTTCGCCATACCGATGGGTGCCTTATTTAGCGCAGGAGGCACATTCCTCAGAGGCAGAAGTTGGAAACAAAGGCTGGGTTCTGACGGCCCTTCTGGGTTGTTGCTTCTAACTGAGAAAAATTTGAGGCACCCGGCAAGAGAATTTGGATAGGGGCTGTGGAAGGGAACGGAGTAACCCCACAAGATTTATGTCTTAAAGCAGAGGTCTCCAAACTTGGCAACTTTAAGACTTGTGGACTTCAACTCCCAGAATTCTCCAGCCAGCATAGCTGGCTGGAGAATTCTGGGAGTTGAAGTCCACAAGTCTTAAAGTTGCCAAGTTTGGGGACCCCTGCTTAAAGCCTCCTTGTTTCTTTTCAGCCATCTGCCAGTCACACTACTGCCCTCTGTTTAGCAATCTTTAGAACTAGCCCTTTGATGTGAACTGTTTGCCTAAGGATTGGATATAGAGGCTCATGGTCCTGTTTACTGAAACCGCATTGTGGGTTTGTAGACAGTTGGATACGTGAGAAGCAAATAGATGGCAATAAAAGCTGAATCACAGGAATTGTCTGTCACCAACCCTCCAGGACAACTGCATTACAGAAATACCTTGCCACAGACAAGCAGTGGAAAGACTCCCTGGGGGTGAGGGGGAGGGCAGGCTTCTTATGCAGGAAAGAGCAGAGGGATCACCTGGTGGCAGCAGTCTTTGGGGCTGAGGTGGCAGAGGTGTTTGGAGTTGGCCTGGCTTTGGGGTGAACCTTTAACATGGGGTTCGTATGCCGTTCCCGATGGCTGTATTGTTCCCCGGGTGAAAATGGCTTGCGGTTAGGCTAAACATTTTCTGTCCCTGTGTTTCAAGGCAATAATTCACTTCAAAGACTAGGGAGAAGGAAAGGCTTTCATGATCTGCTTTGATTTTGGCTTTTGTTTATATCAGATCCCATGGACTCCCGTTTCATCTTACCTTGATTCATAGTTAATTCAGAGTATTTACAAGACTTAGAAAGAGCATCTGTGAGAAGCCCGTTCTCATTCATTCTTCTAAAGATTCCACATTGCCGCCTTCTGATTCTGACTTTATTGCTGGGAAACCAAAGGAAAGATAGCTGCAAAGGGGAGGAGGGGAGACTTCTGATATCTAGGTATCTAATTTCTGACTCACCTGGTTTTCGAATAGAAGGAGAGCACCTGAGCACCTGCCGCAGCCTCTCTTCTCTGGAATGGCATCCTTCCAGATATCTGGATCTCCTTTACCTTGACCTTATTTAACTGGGCTCTTGAAATCTGACTTTTCTCCAGGCCTAAGCTAGGGTGGATGACAGTCGCCTTGTGGGAATGTTTTATGCTAAAAAGATATCTTTGTTTTGCTTTTCCTAGGCATAGTTCACTCTGTGCTGTTTTGATTTGTTCCAAAGTGCCGAGGGAGGGAGGGAGGCAAGGAAGGAAGGAAGGAAGGAAGGAAGGAAGGAAGGAAGGAAGGAAGGAAGGAAGGAAGGAAGGAAGGAAGGAAGGAAGGAAGGAAGGAATTAATTCAGTGGTGATTGGCGTCACCTTGGATTCTTAGATATATTATGGAAATGAACTAGGAGCTTGCTCTGAAGGTGCAATGAACAGTGCAAGGAGTGGTGGCGATATATTTTTCCATATGTTTGGTACACCAAATATGACATTGGAATTAGCAAGCCCAGCAAAATGCCTTTGCTGATAGAAGTGGGGCTGATCCTGTGTACTAAGATACAATAGTCCTACGTGTGTTAAACTCTAACATGATTTGTTTGGGTTGGATGGTGTTTTCTACAAACCCAGTGCTGATGTTTTGTAATTCAGAGTTTCTGGTTTAATGTACACATTTTCCGGCTGTCACTGACCCAAGATTAAGTAAACTATTGGCTTAATGCAATGCAAGAATTCAGCCTTAAGGTGACATTTTTTGCTGTTTCCTTTGAGCCTGTCTTGATTCCAGGTGACTACATGGACCAATTCGTACAGTATTTTTGGACAATGTTTTCAGGAGTAGCCCTTGCCTCCTTCTTAGGACTGAGAGTGACTGGCCCAAGGTCACTCAGTTAGCTTCTATGCCTAAGATAGAACTAGAACTTACAGTCCTTCTGCTCTTTGTCCAGTGCCTTAAAGGTATCACTTAGCTGAATCAAAATTTAAACTTGGAGCCATCAGGATGGAATGGCCAATCGAGAAACAAAATATTCAATTTTTTCCAGACTCCTGTCTGAAAACATCCATCTGCTGAAATATCTTTTGTCTTGGCATTGCTTAAAAGGGCTAGGGGTCTTCTCATACAGTGCATTTCCTCTCACCCACCCCATTTTACATCGGGCTCTTGTCTCTTGAAATGGCAAACGGTGAGAAAGTTCAGTATTCCAAGATGGTGAAACTGGGAAGCTGAAATGAGAGGCTATGCAATATCCTTTGAATTGCACCTGAGCCCGAATCCTTACGATATATTGGCAAAAGCTAAACTGAGCATGAAGGCAAATGTGTCTTCACAGCTAACTTGCTGGGGGGTGGTGGTGGTTATTTTTTATTTTTTTCAAATGCAGATTCTATCATGGGGAGGAGGCTGACAAAAAAGAAGATCCAAGTAGATGTGGGGAGCTAATTTGAGCTTCCTCCTAGGGAGAAACTCCTCCTTCAAAACCGGTATTTGCATCGAAAGGAAGCCTCCCGCTGGTGCCATTATCAGACTGTCCCAGCAGGTGCCATTTGCATTTTTCAAATACCTGCCTATTTGATGTAAGGATGAATTGTGTGCCTTCTGCTATAAGTCAGGCACCGCAGAATTGCTAAGGAGCAAAAGACTTGAAGGAGAAGTAGCCGTGCATGGTCGGCAAAACAGCTCTGCGCCTCCGTGCATAACCCTGGGCTTTTCATCCCATTAGCCATGGGCTTCCATTTCATTTAAAGCACAGCAAAGTGGAAACTTTCTTTTGCTTTGCTTGGGCAGCCTCAGAAAAAGGCTGGTTGTCGATGTTTTTTTGTTCCATGCCTGTGTTCCATCATGTTCAAATTTACTTCTCGGTGACAGGAGGTGGATTTGTTTTACATATTTAGTTATTTAACCCTCCCCCCCTCCCTCCCTCTCCCTCCCTCTCTCTCTCTCTCTCGTTTTAAAGAAGTAAATATTTTATTTTAAAATATTTTTAAAAAATGCAGAGATAAACATGAATAATATAAGATTTAAGAAAAGAAAGAAGAGTAATGTGAATTTAAAAAGTAGGAAAAAGGTAAAAGAAATAGAAAAAGGGGGGAAAGATTTATAAAAGAATGATTTATAATCTTCTTTATTATGATTACGAACTGTTATTTTCTCTCCTCCATCATTAAAATCGCATCATTATTGTCTTCTCATAATCAAACCTTTTAAATCAGGAAATCTATAAATCACCAGTTCACTTTTATCTAATTTCAACAAAAGACCCATAAGAGGTTGTCAGTCAAGAGATTTAACTGTTAGGCCCAAAAGACCAGGTCTATATGTGAAAGTCCAATTAAAAATGGATTTATATTGCTACATAGCCTATGCACAGTCATCTTCTCAACCAATAGTTAGCACCTGCTTGAATTCAAGTGGGATTAGATTTATTCTGCTCATGGCTATGAAGGGATTCTAGACTGATCCCTTTTTTAACTTCGCCCTCAGATTCTGCCACTCCTTCTCCTACATCCAAAGAATATTGAAGCTGAGTTGATTGAATTTGATTGATTGAATTTAATGATTATTTGGACTTCCAAAAGGCCTATTTTATTTTGTTTCATTTTATTATTTTATTTTTACATATTATGATAATGAAGTTTAGGTAAAGGTTGTGTGAAGTTCTAGTCGTTGTTTTTGTTCTATTCATTTCATTTTTCCTGCTCTTGTTCCTATTTCCCTCCTTTTTGTCATCATAACGACCATGTGAAGTAGACATTTAGAATAGGAGATGGCAGGAGCCAATCATGCTGCTTTCCATTATTGTGGCTTGCCACAAACAGAATGCCAGATTTGTAAACCAGAGGTATGGTATTGTGTGATTAGAAAAATGGTGAGAATTTATTTGCACAATTGATTTTATTTATTTGTTTTACTTATATAAAATTTATATCCTGCCCCAGTCAAGACACTCAGGGCTATTTCCATAATTATTTTTAAAAAAATCTCCAAAGAATATTAAAAATGACAAATTGAAACATCTATGGAGATTCTCAATCATCCAGGTAATGGTTATTTCAAAAGTATTTTTTCAAAACGCAACTGGACTTCTTTTGGTTTTGCATGAAGACATTTCACTTCTCATTCAAGAAGCTTCTTCAGTTCTGCCTTTGTCACGTCAACTTCCCAAGGAGAGGGTACCTCAAAGTATCATTTCCCAGGCCACTAGGATGAGCAGATTCTCTTTGGAGATAATGGTCCCACAGGGTTATATGGATGTAGGCTTGGTGGATCAAGCCAGCACTTTGAATTGTAGCTGGAATCATATTGGCAACCAATGCAACATCAATATAATGTTGCTGATCTGACTCCCGCCCACCAGGCTGTAGGCGCTGCTGTATACTGTACTATTTGCAATAGTCTTCAAAGTCAGCCCCAGGTAGAACATGTTGTAGTAATCCAGTCTTAAATTAATGAGGGTATGAGTCAAGAGTATCTCTTTTCCACAAAAGGCAAACGTTCACACCTTAGCTAAAGCTGCAAAAGAATTTTCTCTCAGCCACAAGCCCACAATCTGTACCTGCTGTCATGCAGAAGCCATGTCTCTTGGGGAGTATCCAATTTTTTGCCTATTGAGAGTCAACGAAAGGGCTATAATCCAACAAGATGGCTTCTGGTCAGACATCTTGGAAGAGGCTGACTGGGCCCTGGAGACAATTGAAGCGAGGGATGGTTTAGAGTGGAATTCTGCTTTGACTCAAATTTGGCATGGATCCTGCAATGTCCTAAGGTCATCTTTAGAAAGAACAAGTCTCGGGGAATCAGGGTAACATGATCATTTCCCTCATTTTTTCCCTTCTGAGATGAAGTGTTGCATTGTTTTGAACATGGAGAGATTTCTCTTCAGTTTTTCGTATCTATCTAATCATGGACAGATCAAAAGAGTTTTTGAGACTTCTTAGTGTGTTTATATTGACTGCCAGAATGAAGAGGTGATTGTACAAGTTTGTAAATCAGTAACCAGTAGACAATCTAGACCAACCATCCATAGCTACTGGGTGTGCTAGATAAAGAACCATGGGAATTCCTGCCCAGTCCATGTAAAAGGAAGGCATTAGGAGAAAACTGGCTAAATGCCCATATTCCCAGGCCAGCAACTGTGAGATCCAATT
The DNA here is from genome assembly GCF_049901735.1 of Notechis scutatus. Taxonomy (NCBI): domain Eukaryota; kingdom Metazoa; phylum Chordata; class Lepidosauria; order Squamata; family Elapidae; genus Notechis; species Notechis scutatus. The sequence goes on from NC_142010.1 coordinate 172,167,513, forward strand.
GAGTGAGTTGAGAAGCCAACCTCTGTAAGCTTCCGAAGCTGATCCATCAAATTCAAAGTTAAGATAGCTGTAAACAGCTGTCAGTCTATTACTTGGCTAGGATAAGGGCCATATTTTCTGTTAATATGCCGGATTGCCAGCTTAATATTCTAATCAGGGCTTGACCTCTGTGCCAGGTTAGCAGTGAGTGACTAATAAGGAGAGCAGCACTGCCGCTTGTCTTTTTTTTCCTGCATTTTAATCAACTGATGGGAAGGGGAGGCCAGCCATCTTTTTAAATGAGCAAATAAAGGAGATTGTAATTTCATTATCAGCTTTGATATGCGCTGCTCGCTAAGGCAAGAATATTGCAATTTGTAGATTTGTTTCTTGACGCTTGTCAGGCAAGCGTTTAAAGGTTTATTGGACTGGAAAAGAATTACATGCATGCGTATTTAAACCACTTATTTGCTCAAATAAACCAATGCCTGGATTTAATTTTTTTTTCCAGCTGTGTGCAAATGAAATCTCAGGGCGATATGTATTTGCTTTCAGCATCCTCTTGTTTTGTAAGCCAGTTAGCTCCAAACCATAAGCTCTTTTTCAGATAAAATAGTCCCAGAAAATAAATTACTAAGTGTCCACTACAAGCAAGGATTCCTACCATTTTTCTGCATGTGTGACTGTACCGCCTTCCACTCTGCCTTCTAGGTTAGGGGTCTCCAACCTTGGCAACTTTAAGACTCGTGGACTTCAACTCCCAGAGATGAAGTCCACAAGTCTTAAAGTTGCCAAGGTTGGAGACCCCTGTTCTAGGTGACATCCAACAGGTAAACATTTTGCTTTTGGTTCATTTAATGACTCCTGATGCCCTCGTTTGTCAGAACTGAAGCCAAATACTATGTGTCAGATTGGAAGCTATTGCTCCATATGCAAAAACATCTCATAATGCAGAGACTCTCAAAACTGGGGGAGGGGGAAATCACTTCCCCTAGTATATTATAAGCAACTTATGGAAATGGTCAGTTTTAAAAGCCAGTCAAATTTCTGCAGGCAAAACAGGGATGCTATCAACTGTCATTCTTGTTTTAACTGGACAAGAGTGAGGCCTGGAGCAAAATTAGGTAGAGGTTTTGAAAGATGACTACCCCTAATTGTCTGTCAAAATTGTTCACCAATCCCAGACGTTTTATTACAGGTAGTCCGCAATTGACTCCACAATTTCTGTTGCTAAGTGAGTCCTTTGTTAAGTGAATTATGCCCCATTTTACGACCTTTCTTGCCACAGCTGTTTAAGTGAATCACTGCGGTTGTTAAGTTAGTGACACGGTAGTTAAGCCAATGGGAAAGCCATGGAATCTGGCTTCCCTACTGACTTTGTCAGAAGGGTGCAAAAGGTGATCCCATGACCTGGGGCACCACAACCGTCATAAATATGAGTCAGTTGCCAAGTGTCTGAATTTTGGCCGCATGACTATGGGGATGTTGCAATGGCCTTGTGAAAATTGGTCATAAATCATTTATTTCCATGTCGTGACTTTGAATGGTCACTAAGCAAACTTCTGTAAGTTGGAATCTACCTCTACTTGTTATTTAATTGTATTCTATGTCAATTGTATTATATTGCATTGTATCCCATGGCAATTCATTTTAGGGAATTGCAACCTTGTAAAGTTTCAGATGTGTTTCTATTTTAGCAAAAGCCTTTAATTTATCAATTATGGGACACAATTATGCTTTTGAAGGAGACCATCACATTTTCTTGGGGTATGAATTTTCTTGAGTGTTACATAAACAGCAATTTGTGTTTGAAGTATTTTCTAAGGCAAAATGTATCTTTCGCTAATTTTCCTTAAAAAAAAAATTGTTACAGAACCAAGTACACCATGTTAGTGTCAAGAGTTAGGCAACATAAATATGATAAACAAATAAATAATATATCAAAATAACATCAATATGGATAGTCTTCAGCTTATGTCCACAATTGGGATTGGAATTTCCAGTTAAGTCAATTAGATTTTACGACAATTTTTATGGTGGTTGGTAAGAAATCACACTGTTGTTAAGCAAATGCAGCTTTCCTGATGAGTATTTTTTTGCCAAAAATTGCCAAAAAAAGGTTGCAAATTAGAATCACATCATTGCAGGATGCTGCAACCAGTCATAAATGCAAGCTGTTTGTCAAGTTCTCGAATTGGGTGCTTAAAAAGCACAAAGATTCAGCCGGTGAGATCTCCTCTCAGGTCTAGAATTGGTAAAATAACTTGAATGCTACAGCAAAATGCAGTAGTCTTATTCAGGAAGAATGTTTTTGTTCAAAATAAAGACAGTGACGTGAAGCACCTGTGAGGTAGGAAATAAGTAGGTCAAGCAGCTTTCAACACAGGAACTCAGAAAATGGTTTTAGAAAGCTGGCTGGAGAATTCTGGGAGTTGAAGTCCACACTTCTTAAAGTTGCGAAGCTTGGGAAATCCTTAGTGGCAAATATCAGACCCTGTCAGTTACTGCAGAGATGGCCATGTTTTGGTACTGACCAAATATATGTTAACTCCCAAGGTCATTCCTGTACTGTTTGGCCTGCTTGCAATCTTTTCGGTGAATAAATCTAACTCATTCTGTCTTCCCCTTTTCAGATCATCATGCTCAAGAATGACATTCACCACTGCAAGACCTCAGGGATATTTCTGCGTCTTGGTGCAGGTGGCTTGATTGCAGACAATAACATCCATTCCAATTGTGAAGCAGGAGTGGACATTCGGAAGGGAGCTAACCCTTTAATCCTGGTATTGATGGTCATTTTTCAAAAAATTTGTCTGGGCGTTGGATATTTACAGAGGAGAAGCAGCAGCGGATAAATCTGCTATAGATCCCTTGCTCTGACATTTCTCTGCTTGGGATCCCTGTTAGAAATTTTAAAAGGCCTGCGTCAGGAGGAATGAAGAGGCAAAAGAAATTGCCAGTTCACATTCTCCAACTTTTCATTTCTTTCATGCATTCTTTGACTGCAGCATAGGTGATAGATTTTGGTTGACAGCTTTTGTCATATCTGAAAACGATTCATTCAACATTGCAGTTGAGGCTTCTGGTGCTAAAATACTAAGCTGATAGATCAGGGGTGTCAAACTCGTGTTATCACGTCATTGTCACGTGACATATCGGGACTTTTCCCCCCTTCACTAAACCCTGACGCATCCAGCCCATGGGCCATGAGTTTGACACCCTTGTTATAGATAGTCCAGCATCTTAAAACATTCGTAATGTAAAATACAGTACTGAGCTGACTATAAGTGGGTATTATGATGACTAGATGTCAAGTATGCATCTAATCTAATCCAATCCAATCCATGTGTTCAACAGTGAGGAGCTCTCCCCTGTACTGTGCATAGTTGAATCATGGATTGTGGATCGAGGCAAAGGGATAGACCTTGTCGTATTTCTGGCAGCCAGCCTCTTTTTAGGGAGGAGACATTTATATGAGTGTTATAAAACTTGTTTGGAGTTTGATGCATCTCATGATGATTCTCAAAACCTGAACTGTCTGCTAGATCAGCTCAGCCAGGGGCCATACAGCCTCCTAGAGGCCCTAAGATATTTTGGGGGCACAAGTGGAAAAACAAGCACTGGGGCCATGGCAAATGCTGAAAGCCACAGAAAAGCAACATGTACCATACTGCAAATACAGTTTTGTTTATGCCACAAGACACACAGTTATTGACCCATGTCCATATCAAGTAATGGAACCTGGATAGAGGGACCACAAGAGAAAACCAAGGTCAGAAAGAGGAGGAGGCATTGATGAGAAAAGATTGAGAAATGCTTCCCCGAATCATCAGTTCAGGATGTACTCAACATAAAAACAGCCCCCAATAACGGGATTAGATACAATGCACCCAATATTTAAGGACCAGAGAGATATAAATTATTCCAAACTTTAAGTAATCAGGTTTTGTTGTGAAGTATTTGAACATGGTCCTGAACACCCTGACAATATTTTGTTCTTACTCTTTGTCAAGGTTGACACAATGATTTTTGAGGTTGAAACAGGTTGTTTATAGAGCTTGAATCCAGAGCAGTTGAAGCTTACAACGGAATAGTGGGATTGGCTGTTTTGAACCCAGGACAGAGCCTTCAAAACTTGAAACAAATATTTTGCATACAATTGTTAATGACTTGGTTGGACATATGCTTTTATGTCTGGAGCATGCGCAAGAAATTATGATTTAATACCTAAGTACTCAATCTTCTGATTCTTCTTAATGTAGCAGACTGCAAGCTGTTAAATAACTGCTTACATCTACCATTTTAGCCTCCATTGCCGTGCATTTTTAAATTTTGACGTAGCTATCTGATTTTTTCCCCCTTGTAAATGTAAGTTCTCTCCTGGAGATTGATTGCGAACTGATCAAGAATGAACACTTGCTGGGTTTGCTCATGTGCCTGCAAAAATCAGCAGGAGACACTTTTCCCTAATCAAGATAAAATATGATCATTTGTTAATATCTGCTGTGTGAAAGTACAACACAGTGGAGAAACTGGGAAGTAGCAAAGAGAGTCCCTGATTTTGAAATTGCTGAACCGTATGATCTGTAAGCAGAGTAATAGCTGAGAAGTGAAGACAGAGGATGACAAATGACAGGCAAGGCATATGTTCTGATTAACTGGGTAATAGCTGAAAATATTGAGACATGTTGACCAGGGTGTTATTTTTTTTTTCACCCAGTTGCTGTTAAATAGTTTACTGACTACTGAAATGTCAGGCCTACTTCAGTAAAATCCAGAAGTAGACAAACATTTTTCTGAAATGAATAGCTTCTAGCATTTAAGAATCTGGGTGTCTTGGTCTGAAAGCATGTTGAAGTTCTTGACTTAGTATGATAGACTTCACTCACTCTTGTCTTCTCCTTTTATTCTTTCCCCCCCTCCACCATGCATAAAACAATGTGGCAGTGTAATAGAATCCACAGTGGCCTTCGCTCCGGTATTGTTGCCCTTGGCAACGGAAAAGGCATCATCCGTAGCAATCAAATCTATGGAAATAAGGAGGCTGGCATTTACATTCTGTATAATGGCAATCCTCTGGTAAGGTAGGTATATGAGTTGCAGCAATTTTTTTGCTATCTTTGGGTGTTCCTTTATTGAGAAAAGGGCTCTTTCTCTTCCTAAAGAGCAGACAGTAAAGGTGTTGCCTTTTCTAAGAGCTCCAAGGAGGCACTTTGGCATTTGACAATTGCATAATGCTTCGAGAGAGCAGCTTTCATTAAAAGCGATTAGAAATCCATCGTAAGCATATTAAAAAGTCTTCAGTAAGACATTCAAACGTGGTGGGTGAGCTTCCAGAGAGGTGGCTTATTGTTCCTAAGCAAAGCCAGGAAAGTGTGCTCCTTCATGCCTGACAGTAGTGTGTCCCACCAATTTTTCAACCAGCTTTGTCCTGAAAAACAGCCTTCTTCACCTGGTGGTTCCCTCTTCTTTTGGGTAACAACTCCCATTATCCCTAGCCAACCTTTTTGTAAGCCCTTTAGATTTGCAAGATCTATACTGTGTTTTACTAGAGTTATAGCCTAATGAATGAGTTATAGCCTCTACTAGAGGTATAGCCTAATGAAAAATAAGTGGCTTTTTTAAACTTAAAAAAAACTTTGAGATGTCTTAATTTATCTTTAAATATGGAAACAAAGTTGAGCCTACTACATATATGTTTCACACAACAGTTCACATATTCTTTTGATCTGTATTTAGTTTTGGCTTAGCATGATGCTTGATTTTAAGAAAGTATATAATTTAGGACTTAAATGGTGACCCTGGGTAATCTGGCTTGTTCATCAGATTATTTAAAGCAAATTGTGGCATATTGCCGGTGTAAACTGAGCCCTAAATTATTTCAGTAGTATATGTTTTAGATCAACCTTCCTCTCCATTATGCCCCAGTAGCCTTTCTAATGTAAGAGGATCCCTTGTCAGGCAGCAGAAAATAATAATTACTCCATGAGGGATCCTTGGTGTTCTCTGAGCTTGATTGTTTTCCTGCAGATGTTTCATTACCCAAATTAGATAACAACTTCAGTGCTAATAAGAAATGCAGTTTGCTATCAGTTTATATTTTACCTGTCAGTTTTGGTGGTGGTAGTCTTAGAGATTCTTTGGTTAGGCTGTTTGCTATTGGCTTCTTTGGCAGTTTCTTGATTGGGGTATTGTTTACTTGATTGTTGGTTTGATGTTAACCTTGGAGTTTATGTGATCTGGATGCTAATTGCTGGGATGGTGGTCTTTTTGTTCCTTTTTGGGCTGGGTGATGGTCCCTTTTGCATAGTCTATAGATGTTGTTAATGTGTATGTGTCTATTGATGGGTGATTGCCATGGCTTCTAGAAATTCCCTGGAGTTTTTGGTCTTGGCTTGGTCTAGGATGGTTACATTTTCCCAGGTGAGATTATGATTAAATCTGTCTATATGTTGTGAAATTAAAGAATTTTCATCATGTTCTGACTGCTAGTTGGTGTTCGTGGATGCATTCTGCCAGTTTGTTGCAATCCTTACATAGACATTCGGTGGTGCAATAGTTAGAATGGTGCAGTGGATGCAGTGGTTAGAGTGCAGTAGTGCAAGCTACTTCTGCTGCAGCCAGCTGCCTCCAATTTGGCAGTTCAAATCCCACCAGGCTCAAGGTTAACTCAGCTTTCCATCCTTCCAAGGCAGGTAAAATGAGGACCTAAATTGTTGGTGGGCAATATGCTGACTCTGTAAACCACTTAGAGAGGGCTGTAAAGCACTGTAAAGTGGTATGTAAGTCTAAGTGCTGTTGCTATTTTATGTAGATCACTCCTGTTTTTCTGGGGTTGTTGGGTCTTTTGGTCTGCTTTAAATATTAAATATTCTTTAATTAAACATTTACTTCCTATTAAATATTCTTTTATTAATATTTATTCCCTTTCCTTCCCCTTCCCCATGACTGTGGGTTGTACATTTTCCCTGTAAACTGTATGGAACGTGTTGAGGTAATTCCCCGTTAGGAGAATGAGCGCATACAGGGAGACATATTTTGAGAGTAGTGTTTGAATAATACACATACAGCACACAGATACACTGTACAGTAAATGTAGGGTTTTACTTTCAATAAAGGTTTAAGCAAAGTTCAAAATAGGCAGTCCAAAGTCATTCACAGGTTAAATCAGTCAGTTTTCAATCCAGGGATAATTCAGTAACAAAGTTCAGTGTCAAAAAACAGTTCAGTAATAGACTTATATTAAATCCAGGAATATCAGTCAATTAGGAAAAATGGAGGAACGGCAATACTTTCCAACAGAAGGAAACAGAGACTGACTCACACTCTCTTCTGAGACTAAGACTAAAACAACCCAGGTTTCTGGCTCCATCTTATGGCCGTTTGAAAAACCACACCCAACTACAGTTTTGCATTTTCTTAAAGATATAGTACTAAAATGTCAATCCTGGTTTATATATTTCTAACCCAAATACCTGTTAGGTGACTTATATTCCTAACATTCTCCCCTTTTGGGTAAGATAATATATACAACCTTACATTCTAAGTCCATAATCTTCACAGCAAGCTTTATGCTTTATAGAGCCTTGGACCTTTGTAAAATGATCTGCTATATTGTTTTCTGACATACAGTATTCTAGCTTAATCATTTTACTTTGCACACATTGTCTCACATTTAAATATCTTAAATCTGTGTGTTTCGTTCTTGTTTTAACAGCAATATTTGAAGCCAACTGTATTGCTGATTGGTTGTCTTCGTAAACTACAATAGGGTCTGTTACATCAATTCCCATATCAATTAATAATTGCTTATACAAAACTAAATCTGTACATAGTAAAGACAAGCATGAGAATTCAGCCTCCACTGTTGACAAACTTAGATGTTTCTGTCTAATAGATCTCCATACAATCAGTGCTTTCCCCAATAATACAGCAGTACCCGATGTAGATTTTCGTGTATTTATGTCTGTAGCAAAACTTGCATCAGCATATGCAGTCAAATTCAGTTCATCTTTTGGCTCCAAATACAATGCATAGCGCATTGTTTGTTTCAGATATCTCAACACACGTTTAGCAGCTTGCCAGTGCCTTTCAGTTGGCTCAGCGTTAAATCTCGCTAATTGATTAACACTGTATGCAATATCGGGCCTTGACCAATTACTGAGATAAGATAAACTACCAATCAAGGACTGATAAATGTTCTTATCAAAAACAGGACTTTGAACATCACTATGGCTAAACTCCTGGCTCATTGGTGTCTTAGCCGGCTTACAAAGTTCCATTTTAAAACTTTTTAGTAATTGGTTAATTTTATCTGCCTGTGAGATTTTGTATCCTCCCCTAGTTCTATCTATCTTTAAACCAAGATATTGTTTGATTTCTCCTAACTGTTTTATCTTAAATTTCTGTTCCAACAGTGAGATTATCTCAGTAGCTTCTTGTTCAGTTTTGGTGATTAATGCTATGTCATCAGTAAATAATAACAATAATGACATTACACCATTATTTTCTCTTTTAAACAAACATGGATTAGCCATGCCAGCTACAAAACCCATCTTAGTTAATTCTTTAACTATACATTGGTTCCACTCATATCCTGATTGCTTCAAACCATAAAGACTCTTTTTCAATTTCCAGCAATCATTATCAGTATTATCATTTTTAAGACTTAAAGGTTTCTTTAAATATATAGTGTGTTGCAACGGTGCATGGAGATATGCCGTCTCTACATCCAAATGATTTATAATATATTTCTCCTTAGCTGCCCACACTAATGCTGCCCTTACTGTAGTAGCCTTCAGACTAGGTGCAAACACCTCATCATAGTCATTTGCTGTCTGATTAAACCCTTGTGCTACTAACCTGGCTTTATGGGTAACAGTCCCATCTACACCTGTCTTCAGTTTATATATCCATTTGCATCCTATGGCATGTTTACCTGGTGGTAACTTAACATTTTCATATACCTCCAGTCTTTTTAAAGATTCCAGTTCCTTATCCATTGCTTTCTGCCAAGCAGCCTGATCCTTAGCAGGATACAGTTTTAGTTCACTATAGTTACTTGGAACTGTATTCACCTGACATACAACACTAGCCTGATATCTATCAGGTGGTCGTGTTACACGGGTTGAACGTCTTGGTATTACAGGGCTTACCGGTGCCACCTGCTCCTGTTCTTCTATTTCTTCCTGTGCCTGTTCTACGACTTCCTCCTGTTCTTCCTCTTTAATGGCTATTTGGGGTTTACTGATTTTATCTTTAGGGACTATTTGGGGGTCAATAATATCATTGCTGGATTCCTGTTCTAGTTTATCCCATCCAATATGCTCAAGAAATTTTGCACTAGCACTACAATAAACATGAGCTGTGCCTTGATCCCAGAATCTAAATGATCTATGGTTGGCCTCATAACCCACAAAAAATAAATTCTTAGCTCTATGTTGCCCTTTCAGTCTTACTTGTGAGGGAATATGCACCCAAGCTGGAGCTCCAAATGTGTGTAGGTAACTTAAATTTGGCTTTCTGCCATGCCAACAAGTGAATGGCAATTCTCCAGTTGTTGTATTAACTACATTGTTTAACACATTATTACTGCACATTATGGCCTCACCCCACAGTGTTTCAGGTAAACCTGAATCAGATAACATAGTGCGAGCCATGGCTTGTAATGTTTGCCCTCTTCGTTCTACAAAGGAGTTATGTTGTGGTCTGTAAGGTGCAGAACGTTTATGCTCAACACCAGCCAATTTCAACATAGTTTGGAATCTTTTGTTAACAAACTCAGTCCCATTATCAGTTACTAAAGTAATTACTTTACTTTTCATTTTTCTCTCAGCAAACCTTAGCCAGTTAAATAAATGTTGGAATGTTTCTGTTTTGTTTTTCGTAAGATAGCAGAAACCGTATCGGGAGTAATGGTCCATAATACTCAAAATATAGCAGGCACCTCCTAAACTTGCTTTCTTAGGACCAATTATGTCAGCAAAAACAACCTCTAAAGGTTCTTTGGTCTTAAACCCATTAAGTCTGTTTGCAGGAGTAACCTTGCTCTTCCTCTTGACTACAAGCATTACAGTGTAAATACTTGCTACAGGGTTTCAATTGTACTCCCTCTGACAATTTAACAGTTTGTTTGAGCATTTTGAAATTAATGTGCCCTAGACGTCTATGCAGCAAATGTATACATTCATCATGTGGCTTACATTGTTATAAACTGAGTTAGCCATCTTCAACTGGTCATCATGTATCACATATAAATCATTCTTTAATGTAGCAGTAACACTTTTACCTTCTTTCTCTATTATACAGTTATCTCCCCTAAAGGTTACTACATAACCAATATTAATTAAAGCTCTTACTGATAATAAATTAAATTTCAGTTTAGGTACATATAACATAGTTAAATGTTCGTTTATACAAGAACAATATGCAGTACCTTCACCTGATGCGTTAATCTTCCATCCATTTGCCAATGATACATATTGTTTACTTGTGGACATCTTTACAAACCTTTTTCTATCTTTAGTAATGCACTGTGATGCTCCACTATCAACAACCCACAAATCATTGTTTACAGTTGAATTGCTAGACATAGCTAAACTAACATTCTTCTTAGCCTTCTGATGTTTGCCAGTATTCTGTTGTTTTCCCTTCTTACAGAATCTAGCTATATGTCCCCTAGCTCCACAAGAAAAACATTTCCTAACAGTATAGGCAGTTGAAGATAAATGCTCTTCTTGTGGTTGTTCCTTTCTCAGTTGGTCTCTATCCAGCCGTTTTCTTGCTTCTTCTAACAACCTTCCAGTTATGTCAGTCAATGTCAGTTTATCTCTGGGCAGGACTTCCAGTGAAGATACATAATCATCATAACTTTCATCCAATGAGGAAAGAATGATGTAAACTTGATGCAGCTCTGAAAATATCAGTTCCTTTTCATGTAGCTCTTGAAAAGTTCTTTTCATGAAGTTTAAATGAGCTAACATATCTCCACCTTTCAGAAGACGTGCTCTAAACAGTTTACATGTAAGATGTATGTGTGCACCTACACTGTCACGAACATAAATCTTCTTCAAATTCTCCCAACACTTAGCAGCAGACTCTTCTCCACAAATATGGACTAGCTGCTGGTCACTCAGTGTTAGTCAATTATACAAGAGCTCGTTCGTTGTTCTGTTTAAAGTCAGCAAGCTTCTTGGCATCATCCTCATTTTCTGGATCCCAAGCATTTACATCTGGTGGGTCTTGAACTACATTCCATAAACCTTCTTTACGCAGAAGTAGACTGCACTTCATAGACCAGGAAACATAGTTTGTTCCATCCAACCGGGTTATCCGTGATAGACTTGTTGAAGTGACTTGTGCCATCTTTACCAGGATAGTAACCCACAATTAAACAGTAAACAGCTGTCTGTATACAGTACTGTGTATTCACACCAACTCTCAGTTATCTGAGCCTGGTATGGCCTGGGCCCATAACCAGTGTTGAGGTAATTTCCCGTTAGGAGAATGAGCGCACACAGGGAGACGTATTTTGAGAGTAGTGTTTGAATAATACACATACAGCACACAGATACACTGTACAGTAAATGTAGGGTTCTCCTGAGAGCCGTTCGGATCATCCAGTGTGTGGGAGGTGCTCCAGTCTGCGTCGTTGTAGGCTGAGCTTAATTACTGAGGAACGCTCCGCCCTCCATCACGTGGCTCCCTTGCGTTCCCCAGTTTGCGCTCAGCCTACGTGAGATTAGGCTGTGTAATTCTTCTCTCTCTCTGGCCGATTCAAGCTATTAACTTTCAGGTTTGATTATTGATTTAAAAGGGACAATCCTTCCTTCCTTAGCCTGCTCGTATAGGAGATACAAGGGGAGCACGTTTTCTTCGCCCCCTGGGGGTTGTAGAACGGGTGGCTTTAGCGCTCGCGCCAATCCCCCAATTCGGACGTTTCCCTGCCGCTCTTTTCGCCGATCGCAGCATGCTTGTTTAAACGCGCCAGATAGCGCTGCTGGCATTCCCCCCACCGCTAACACCGCTTACAGCAAGTAGGGGAACAGCTTTAACTACCTTCTCTCGGCATTCCAGGTGCCAGAGAGGTCCCTACCAGCCCCTGAGCAGCCCGTAATTACAGGAGCGTGGGCGGCCGCCATTTTGGGCACCGCGCCGGGCGCCATTCTTGAGGCCTCGTTGCTGCGAAGTGACTGATTTTACATACAGGCCCTCAGCCAGAGGACCGATTGATTAATCTGTGAATTTGGACAATATTGTTGGCCTTCCGCAGCTGGCTCAGGGCAGAATTTAGCAGCCTATCCCTCCCGGTTGTTGTCTGGGAGCTCCAGCTGCCAGAGGCCTCATTACAGCCTCAGGCGTTCTAATTCGAAACATTGGTGTCAGTTAGCAGAAGAATCATAGAATAATAATAATTATAATATTATTTTAATAATACTAATAATATTAACAACAATAATAGTAATAATATCAGTAATAATAGTAATAATAGTAATAATAGTAGTAACAGTAATAATATTACTATTGATCACAACTGTATAACTGCATCTTTGCAGGTCTAGATTCATATATATATGTATATACATACACATATATAGACTTATTGTGAATTCCTACAGCACCCACTGGAGGCCAAGCCTTGGGGTGCACAGAACCTTAATAATTATACCAACTGCTATATTATAGAATTTATACATCTAAATTCCAAAAGGGGGTGTGGACCAGCTGAAAGGACACCCGGCCTTTGTTGTAGGTCGAACCCTTGGCGAGCCAACCGCCCTTAAAATTGTATTGTAGTCCTTTCTCTATAATGGCAGACGACAACTTCAACAAGCGCCCTTCTTTGAAGGCCAAATCTAAATCCTATCACCTGCGCAAACAGGCTAAGGAAGCCCCTAAGGAGACCTCCAAGGCTTCTCAGAGGACGCCCTACGACATCATAGGGCTCTAGAGAAGGAATTTGACAGGCAATCTAGAGAGGCACAACCGGTTCTTCCAACCCTCCTGCCCTCAGCTCCTTCTACCTCCTCCCCCCTCCTCCAGTTTGTTCTCCCTCTCCAGGCACAGCCCATCCCAGGGACAACAGGTTCCCGGTCCATCGACCAGACGGACTCCTGAAGCTACATTCACGCCACGGCCGCTGGCCTGCGCCCAGAGGAGGCTGTCACACCAGAGATTCCTGCACACGTGCAGGCTTGGATGGAACGGGCCATTCGCCAGGGATAGCAGAGGGCCTTCAGCAGAGGGCCAGGTCCGGCCCCCTCATTGGCGTCCGAACTCGATCCGCCATCTGTCAGGTCCTCGCCCAGATCGGATCCCTTTCATGGTCAGGTACCTTTACAGGGGGCAGCCCTCTTCCAGAAAGAGATCTGGAGGAGGCCATGGAAGATCAGTTTGGGGTGGAGGAGGAATTGGAATGGGGGTCTATGCACCAAGAGGAGCTCCTATCGGAGGTAGACCCCATGGAGGGGACATGTCCGAGGACGAGGGCCTTACCCCGGACCAACCCACTGTTACGGGACTGTTCAAACCACACATGTTCAAGTCGCTGTTATTCAAAGCCAGGATTATTTCTGGCCTGTCCGTGCAGCCCTCCTTGACTCTCTCTCCTCCCGGCAGAAGGCCAGGAGGATGTCATTTTTAGACAGCCCGTGGTGGAGGCGGTGGTAATCCCGGCCCCACCCTTATTTCACGACCTGGTCTCTAACCAGCTGAATTCCACAAGGGCCCCCGCCCCATCCAGCCTGGACAAGAGGTTCTTCAACCTCGAGTCAAGCTTCTGCGACTTACTTAATACTCCCGAGGTAAATGACCCCATCGTTGGCCTGGCCTCTTCGTCGCCCCCAGTGATCCTCTAGAGGCCCTAAAGCCCGAGGACTAGAGGTCTGAGCTCGCCCTCCGTAGGGCTCATCAAGCAGACACCTGGGCCATTAGATCGGCCACTGCCGCCTCCTTCTTCACCAGATTTCTATCCGTGACTTCGTCAACTGAAGCAGCACGTCTCCCCTCCAACACTAGGGCTCAACAGGACGTAGCAAAATTGATGGCCGCGGCAGAGTTCTCCGCCGATGCCACCTACCATGCGGTTAAGTTTTCCGCCACGAGCAATAACATCCCACGTCATAGCTCGCCGCCTGCTCTGGCTCAAGCACTGGCAGGCGGACATAAAAACAAGGTTAAGCTGGCACGCCCCCATAAAGGGGGGACAAAATATTTGGTTCTGCTTTGGACCCCTTGCTTTCTGAAACCGAAGCAAGAAAAAATTTCTCCCTCCTCTTTTTCGGAGGTCAGAATCTAGAGCCCTCAGCCATTTCGGAGAGGTTCCTCCCGTCCCTTCTACCAGTCCCCTTCCCGCCCAGGTACCCTAGGCCATTCCTTCCGGCCATTCCAGCCCCAGGACCGAACCGATCCGGCGACAGGACAGGAGGGGCAGCGGCTACAGGCACCCCTCCAGGGGTTCAGGAGGGAAGCCCTTCCAGCGTAGATAGATCCCGTCCCTCCCTTCCCATAGGCGGCCGCCTCTGGCACTTCGCCGACCGATGGGACCCTCCACTTCTGATGCTTGGGTCCGTGATACCGTTAGACTTGGTCTCACGCTTGAGTTCCAGCGCGCCCCTCCTGACTTCTTCATGGCACCCCCTCAAGGGACCCCTCCAAACGCAACCTAATGGATTCAGCAATCCGTCATCTCCTCACCATACAGGCCATTCAACCCGTCCCGCCATCCCAGCGTGGACAGGGGTTCTATTCTCACCTCTTCGTGGTCCCTAAATCCTCTGGTGGATGGAGGGCCATTCTGGACCTGAAACGTCTTAACCGTTATTTGGTTTATCGCAGTTTCAAGATGCACACCCTACAGTCCATCTTACTCAGCATCCGGCAGGGGGATTGGCTATCCTCCATAGACCTTTCCGAGACATACCTTCACATCCCTATCCGGCCCTCCCATTTCAAATTCCTCAGGTTCTGCTACAACCATCGCCACTTCCAATATGTGGCCCTTCCCTTTGGGCTGGCCTTGGCCCGGGAACCTTCACCAAGGGCCTCGCGGCCCTGGCGGCCCACCTCAGGAACCTCCCGGTCCGCCTCCATTGTTATCTGGATGACATCCTCATCCTCTCTCCCTCCAAAACCCACCCAGAGAGGCATTTTAGAGCTACTCTCTCAGCCCTCCAAGACCATGGCTTCCTAGTTAATTGGCAAAGAGCCAACTGTCTCCATCTACATGGATCACCCACTTGGGGGCCGTCATTGACTCAGTTCAGGGTAAAGTTTTCCTTTCCTCGGAGAGATTCCTTAGCATCCAGGAAGCCATCAAACATATCAGGTGATCAAGGAAGGTAACAATTTTAGGATTGTCTAAATTACTGGGTAAATGGTCTCTTGTATTTCCATTGTTACATGGGCCCGTTTACACTCTAGATCCCTACAGTGTTTCCTGCTCCCGTTCCAGCGGGCCGGCAGAAGCAATTCAAAGGCCTCAGTCAAGGTGCCTTCAAGGGTCCTCACGCCTCTCCTCTGGTGGACCCGTCCCACCATCAACAAGGGCCATTTCTTCAAGGAGCCCCAACGCCTCGCCCTCACCACAGACGCCAGCCTGTCCGGATGGGCGCCACATCCACTCCTCTCAACACAGGACAGATTGTCACAGGTAGACCGGGAATACAGTATAAACGGGTTGGAACTCCGCGTGATCCACTTGGCCCTGCGCAATTTCCTTCCACACGATGCGGGCGGCATGTCCTCATACCCACGGACAACGTCACCGCCAAGGCTCACGTCAACCGACAGGGCGGCACCCAGTCCATCTGTTTGATGAGAGAGGCCGAGCACCTTGCCGTTGGGCGGAGCGCAACCTCCTCTCCCTCAAAGCCGAACACATCTCAGGGGACTCAAACACTCAAGCGGATTGGCTAAGCAGGACCACGGTCGACCAGTCCGAGTGGCGCATCCACCGTTACTGTTCAGGGAGGCGACCAGGATGTTCGGTCTTCCATTGGTGGATCTCTTCGCCTCCCCGCTCAACACACAACTACCCAGGTTTTTCTCCAGGTACCCCTCCCACGGGCCGAGAATTACGACGCCTCCGTTGTCCCTGGCACACAGGGCTCCTATATGCATTCCCTCCACTAGCCCTGCTTCCCAGAGTCATCCAAAAGCTTATCTCCGAGAGAGCGGAGCTGATTCTAGGGGCCCCCTCTGGCCCAGGCGCCTTGATTTGCGGACCTCCGCAACTTGTCGGTGGCCCCTCCCTGGAAAATTCCTTCCAACAGGATATCCCTCTCCCAGGGGCCCCTCCGATACCCGGACCCTCAGTGGCTCCAGTTAGCCGTTTGGAGGTTGAGCGGGAACGTTTTAAAAAACGAACACTTTTCTGACCAGGTTATTACTACCATTTTAGCTGCCAGGCGGCCTTCAACAACCCGTATATACGACGCCACTTGGAATAGCTTCTGCAAGTGGTGCCATAGTCTCCAGGTCAACCCGCTTTCACCTCCCATCGCTCAAGTCTTGGAGTTTCTCCAAGAGGGCTTGAGGAAAGGGTTTCTACAAACACCTTGCGGCGCCAGGTCGCAGCTCTCTCAACAGTCATTGCCTGTGATAATCTGGGTTCCCTCTCCCACCACCCTCGTATTCGGGCATTCCTCAGAGGAGCCACCAACTTGTGTCCCCCAACCATACATCGATATCCTACCTGGGATCTTGATAGGGTCCTGGTGTCCCTCACTAAACATCCCTTTGAGCCCCTCAGGAGGCCTCACCCCAGTTCTTAACGTTCAAAGTCGTGTTCCTGGTGACTATTACTTCGCCCGCCGAATATCAGAGCTTGCAGCCTTGTCGGTAAGGAAGGACCTTTGCATCTTCCATGCCGACCGGGTGGTCCTCCGACCGGATCCCACCTTCCTGCCCAAGGTCAACTCGGCCTTCCATAGGGCTCAGGAACTCACACTCCCGAACTTCTGCCCCAATCCTCTCGGGAAGGGAGCAGCTTTGGCACACCCTGACGTTAGGCGGGCCCTATGCGTTTACATTAAACGTACTCAGCCCTTCCGGAGATCAGAATCCTTATTTCTTCCAGCCCAATTCACTAGGCCATAAGGTGTCCCCGTCTACCACCGGCCGCTGGATTAGGGCTACTATTGCCAAGGCCTATTTGTCCCAGGCCCTGCCGGTACCCAGGGGATCACAGCGCACTCCACCAGAAGTGCAGCCACCTCGGCAGCTTGGGCCACTCAGGCTCCAATTTCCGACATTTGTAGGGCAGCCACTTGGGCATCCCCATCTCCTCTCATTAGACACTATAAGATAGACACGTTTGCCTCGGCGGAGGCTTCGTTTGGTAGACGAGTCCTTCAGCAAGTCTTTAGGGAACCTCAGAGGTTGCAGGGCCAGACGGAGTCCCCCCGTAGGACAGCCAAGCTTTGGTATGTCCACACACTGGATGATCCGAACGGCTCTCAGGAGAATGGGCGTTGGTTCTTACCTGACACGCCATTTCTCTGAGGCCGTGAGGATCATCCAGCCCCACCCTTTAGATTTGCCGTCTGGTGGGAACTTGTTTCGGCCAATGAACTCTTTAGCATAGGAGGATGGGAGAACGACCTTCCTTCACTCTCGTCCTCGCGCAAACTGGGGAACGCAAGGGAGCCACGTGACGGAGGGCGGAGCGTTCCTCAGTAATTAAGCTCAGCCTACAACGACGCAGACTGGAGCACCTCCACACACTGGATGATCCTCACGGCCTCAGAGAAATGGCGTGTCAGGTAAGAACCAACGCCCATTTTACTTTCAATAAAGGTTTAAGCAAAGTTCAAAATAGGCAGTCCAAAGACATTCACAGGTTAAATCAGTCAGTTTTCAGTCCAGGGATAATTCAATAACAAAGTCCAGTGTCAAAAAACAGTTCAGTAACAGACTTACATTAAATCCAGGAATATCAGTCAATTAGGAAAAATGGAGGAACGGCAATACTTTCCAACAGAAGGAAACAGAGACTGACTCACACTCTCTTCTGAGACTAAGACTAAAACAACCCACGTTTCTGGCTCCATCTTATGGCCGTTTGAAAAACCACACCCAACTACAGTTTTGCATTTTCTTAAAGATATAGTACTATCCTGGCTTATATATTTCTAACCCAAATACCTGTTAGGTGACTTATATTCCTAACAGAAAGCATCCAAGAAGCCCTTTTCAACTGGTAAGACGCTCACCTCATTACCTTATTCACACAGGAGCATTGTGTGAAGCACCTTTCAACCTTGAGACTACTCTATGGATTTGATTTCTCCCAGTGTGGGTGGAGAGTGGTATCATTTTCATATGAGCGCTAGACTTCAAATTCAAATGGGAGATGATCCAAGCAACAGCTGCAACCAAGTGAGGTTTAAGTGTTTGTTTGAGAATGGCTTATTCCACCACAATAGTTTGATAAACAGAAAACTTTAAAGAAGCCTACAAATTGTAAGAGTTAAGGTCAAACGCTTCCCCAAAGCCAATGGGAATCAGACTTGTGAAATGAGTATGATTTCTAAATAGGTAGTGGCCAAGGTAGTGATAATGATACAGGCAATCCACCTGGAAGAAAACATGCATAAAGGAATCAGCAGCTCAAAATGGAGACTTAATTTCCCTTCCTGGGTATTGTGCCAATAGCAGCTGCAGCCAAGTATTCACAAAAGTCTGTTGAAATCAAGATATCTATTTGTGTCTGAACAAAACAAGAGGCAGCCCCATTGATGATTTAGTCTATTATCACAAGGCATTGTTGTGCCTAAGAAAGTATTGCTACACTAATTGTTCCCCAGTGACTTATATGTACTAAAAAGATTCTCCGTTGGGTCCATGTTTCTAACACTATTCCAAAACGCCTGGGTTTTCATGGGGAGGCATTGTCAGAAATATAACAAAATTGCATGGGAAGTTTTCTTTTGTTGTTTACCCTTTACTGATCGGTCTGAAAGATTTCATTTTTAATTCAAAGCATCAAAGAAACATCCCAGAGTCTCTTTTGGTTCCTTATCCTCCAATACAGAAGTCATATTCTGTCCTCCACTTCCTCAGTAGTACACGGAAGTTGTGCTTTGATTTTGCTATAGCAAAGTGGGGAAAGCAATATAGAAAGTCTTGTTCCTTTCTGATAGCAGGGAGGGAAGGAGGGAGAGGAGGGGAGGGAGGGAGGGAGAGAGAGAAAGGGAGAGATGGGGAGAGAATGAGAATACAGTATCAGAATTAAGAATGTGAAACTAGGAACCAGGTTCTGTTTATATCTCATATTTCTAAGTACAAAATGTTTAGAATTTGAACTGCTTCAAATGGGTTCAAACTGGCTGTTCCAATCACACGAGAAGTGTTCTGAATTCAGAATATTCTCAAAATGATCAGAATGGCCTGTTCCAAACGTGCAATAAATAATTTTGTTCCCCAAGCTACTGCATCAATCTTGATTTAGGGCATTTCAAATTGGATGCAGTTTAAATTCAAAATGTTTTACAGACCAATCAGTAGCTGCATTCACACTACATACTAAGCCATCGTATGATTTGCTGGTTTATATATTAGCTTAGAGATGTGGAAAATTCTATGATTTAGAATTGGAATACAGAGTTCTCTGAAACGTTCAATTCCTCTTTTGTTGAAGAGTGTATGCCATGAGGGGGGACATTTGCCAATTTTTGCAAATCTCCAAACCCAACAAAGGTCTGAAGGGATTTGGCGTAGTCCAAAGGAAAAATGAAACATTCCAGAATTTTTGGTGATTGCTGAATTGATTGAATTTTGCACATCCATTTTTGTGGAAACCCAGCTAGTGGTAATTGGTTCAGTAAAAGATGATTAGTCACTGTTTTCCTCAGCTTAATCTCCCTCATAGAGTTGTGCTTGTGAGGAACCATATTTGCTATAAGTTTCTTAGATAATGAAATGTACAATTAAATCTTCAAATTGGAAGACAGCAAAAAATGAAAGTGATTCTTTCTGGGTGTTAATTACTGACTGTGTCAAAGATAGCTTCTTTGGACTGGCAGTGTTGGCCTCTTAATGCAAGACTTCTCTCAGATGGCGTTGGTGAGCTAAAGGCCGTGAATCTTCAGTTCTCCTTTGATCTCTACCTGAAATATTTCATTCCAGATCCATTTTTTGTTCTGATTAAATGTATCCCAGTCCTGGAATTGCATATTCCACTTAATTCAGGTTCTAACAGTTTTCATTCCACTTGAATTCATGCTTTTCCAGGTGGCTTTTTCACTTTTAGAGTGCCTTGCGCCTGTTCTCATTGTGCTGTGTTATTTTGTCCTTTCTACAGAGAGCAAATTGTTCTCACCAAATAGTACAACCATTTTTCTTTTAACACATATAATTTATCAAGAAAGCACAGTACTTTCATGTGGCTGTTAAAACTTTTCAAACAACTCCCAAAACGTCTTCTGCATTGACTTGTTTGAAAATAAATAAATATTGGAAAAGATGGGGAAGCTGGTTTGTTGTTTGCTCACTATGCCCAAAGCAGCAACCAGGACATTATGCCTTCACAATGCACAAAGTGATGCATCCCCTGATATATCAGATTCCTATATATCTTCCTTCCTCCACCCTTAGCAGAAAATGTAGAAGTGCAAAGGGATACTATTAAAGAAAAGGCAAAATTAATAAGGCTTTAGAAAGCCTGATTCAGAAATCACAGGGAAGGTAGAAGGCAGATTGGGAACTACAGGTTGTTCTCGACTTACCACAGTTCATTCAGTGAGCAAAGTTACAATGGCGCTGAAAAAAGTGACTTGTGACTGTTTTTCACACACAACTTTTTCAGGTTCCCCGTGGTCACATGATCAAGATTCAGATGCTTGGCAACTGACTCATATTGATGTTGGTTGCAGAGTTCCAGGTCATGTGATCACCTTTTGTGACCTTCTGACAAGCAATGTCAATGGGGCACTTAACAATGTGTTGCTAACTTAATAACTGCAGTGATTCACTCGACAACTGTGGCAGCAAAGTTCGTAAAATGAGGCAAAACTCACTTAACAATTGTCTTGCTTAGCAACAGAAATCTTGGACTCAATTGTGGTTCTAAGTCAAGGACTACCTGTAGTGACAGGTTTGTGGATGATTTGCAGAAACGTTTACAAATCGAAAACAATAATTCCTTTATCTCTTGGCTAGGTATTTCTCACCTATAAAATGGGAAATTAATTGCCTGATTCTAGTGCTGCACTGCTGGGACTCTTATAAAGTTTTCCATTAGAGTGCGTCAACTCCAATGAATAAGAGTATACACAATACATTGTGTAGCTAAAAGCCTGTAGTGATTCTCAGTCATCCAGGTCATGGTTGTCCCAAAGGTGCTTTTTCTGGAGGCAACTGGACTTTCATGTTTTTTCTTTTGAAGATGTTTCGCTTCTCATCCAAAAAGCTTCTTCAGCTCTGACAGGATAGACGGGAAAGGAAGGATTTATATTCCTTGTAGGCAGCCGGTCATTTGCATCCTTTTAGAGCAGTGGCCCCAACCTTTTTTGTGCCGCGGCCCGGTACCGGCATCACAAAATCATCCGCGGCCCGGTACCGGCATCAGCACGCATGGCAAGGCGAGCCGAGCGACCGGCCAGCCAGTCGTCCCCCGCTTCTCCCCGCCACCTTCAACTCCTCCTTTGTACCTGTGTCGATGGGCTTCACGATGGCTTCAGGACGGTTGCTCGGCTCGCCTTGCCATGCGTGCTGAAAGAATCCTCGCGCCTTAGTTTTGTTGAAGCCGCCCCCTCGATGAAACTAAGGCGCGAGGATTCTTTCAGCACCCAAACACTGCTTTCTACCCGGAAAAGCTCACCGGAAGCACTTTTTCATCAAAACAAGATGGCGGCGCCCAGCAAACCGGCGGCCCGGTAGAAATTGTTCCATGGACCGGTACCGGTCCAGGGACCGGTGGTTGGGGACCCCTGTTTTAGAGGGTCCTTGAAGCACTTGGAGGTTTATCTGTGTAGGCAATCTTTTGGGACTAGGACCATATTTTATGCCTTGAAAGTGTGAGGCCTACATATTGTCCAAATGGCTATACTGAGAAGTATGATCACCCAGCAAACTTTCCTTATTAGAAGGATAGGTTTTAGTAGTAATACTTTTATTTGGTATGAAATAAAATATTTAGTGCAAGCAAAATAATAAAAGCACAATATTAACCAGTACCTGAAAAATAAAAGTGTAACAATCAGTTTTAAAACATTGTCTAATCCCAGCACAACCCTAATTTAAACTGGCACCCAGCACAGCTACTGAAAAATTCCTCCATCTTAATAATAAATATTTTATAGGCTTTTTTTTACACCTCCGGAAATTGGACCTCAAGTGAAACTCAAGGGGCAATCAGTTGCAAAGAATAGGACTAGAAAGGGGAAAAGGAGTAATATGTGAAGAGATGGCTGTGCGCTCCCCAGATATTTTCCTTAACATCCAGTGATGTTTATTACTGCAAATACAGATAATGCTAAAAGCTAATGCTGGCCTTCTTCCTATTTCTTTTTTAAAATTATTTTTTAAGCCAAGTGGAACAAGGAGTTTGGCAAGCATCAAGGGGAGAGATGGCAAAACACAGTGCTGTTCTTTGCTCGTTGCTTTTTATTATGTATTAGTTTTTTTATCCCACCTTTATTATTTTTATAAATAAGACAGCAGACTTACCTAATACTCCTTTCACCCCATTCCCCCCCATATCAATAGCTTAAGGCAGAACTAGAACTCACAGTCTCCTGGTTTCTGGGTCAGCATCTTAACCGCTACAGCAGACTGGTTCTTCCTAGTCATCAATCAACTTGGGTTAGCATCCACACCCAGAAAAAAAAAGATATCAGAAGCCTAAAATCTGTGGATTTCTCTCTCATGGGAGATTACTCTTTAAGGCGAATGGAAAGGGATAGGGCAATTGATCATGGTTTCCACAGTGGGGTGAGCTCCTGCTTCTTTCCTTAGCAGCTGGGAATCAGTTTGACCCTTTGCCGTGAGGTAACTCTGACTACCAGCTTGAAGATGTCTGTGTTGAATGGCAACATTGCAAGTGGTTAAGTGTGAATGGAAAGGATTTTTTTTTTAAAGGTCATCCTGTATCATCCAGAATCATATCTCTGGGACTACAAGTGTAGCTCCATACTTTCTGACACCAGAGGTGACCCCCAAATGGCATCCCCAGAATAAAACAACTGTTTATTTATGGCAGGGATCAGCAGATCTACATGGTTGCCCTGAATCTCCGCCTTCCTTTTTTTTTAAAAAAAAAATCAGTCCTAGAGACCCTTTTGAAGTATTGAAGTATATATACACCATGCAATTTTGTAGCTATGAGGCAGACTCCCCAATGTTTGAAATAAGCATTCATTATAACTGTTTTTAGGTAAAGGTAAAGGTTCCCCTCACACATATGTGCTAGTCGTTTCTGGCTCTAGGGAGCGCTACTCATCTCCGTTACAAAGCCGAAGAGCCAGAGCTGTCCAAATACATCTCTGTGGTCACGTGGCCAGCATGACTAAACGCCGAAGGCGCACGGAACGCTGTTACCTTCCCACCATAAGTGGTCCCTATCTTTCTGCTTGCATTTGTACATGCTTTCGAACTGCTAGGTTGGCGGAAGCTGGGACAAGTAAAAGGTTACTATTATTTTGAAAACGTACAAAACGGGGGGCGGGGGGGGTGCATTCATTTGGAAAGTCAAAAAGAAGGCTTGAACATTATGGCTTTTCCCTCCATGTTTGAGATTTTGCCTTCCTTGTTTTATTGCCCCCACATTTAATTGCAACCATTCCATTAGAAAACTAACACAACTTGGCCTGCCTTAAAAATCTGATTTATATAAAGGCCTAAGAAAAGAAAGGAACTGGTGTAAAAAGGAGATAGTATTGTATTATACTAGTAATAGGATTGCTTTAATAATAGCTTATTGAACAAGCCAGAGGGGCCTCATTCAGACTAAACACTAAATTATAAATCTTGATCTAAACTAGAATGGTAAGCCATGCACAGTGAAAGCCAAACCATTGGGGAATCATGCAAAACGTAAATGTAGGTGAAGACTCTGAAAAAAATGTAAGCAAGCAAGCAAGCAAAGATGTTGGAGCAGAAAAACAATATATACATATACATATACATATACATATACATATACATATACATACATACATACATACATACATACATACATACATACATACATATATTGCTATTGCTCAAATCTCTTGATCTAGCTGAACTATTGGGAAAACTTGACAGCAAGTACACGAATCACCTATAAAAAGTGGCTGTTCTTCCTTTCTTTTTTGCTCCAGTGGGAACCATATATTCCAGGGTCTCGCTGCTGGTATAGCTGTGAATGAGAATGGAAGAGGCCAAATCACAGGTAAGAAAAGATAACGTTTTATATTTGATAGGTGTTGAATCTAATAAGATGTCCCCCTCAAAACATTGTATTCTAATTTGAATTGCTGCAAATTGGTTCGTTTCCTTTTGAACCCACATCCTCTAAAATAAATTGATGCAAAGTTTTGAAAGTATTTCACAAAGGATCACAAAGAACCATCGGCGTCCACCCTTGGCAACTTTTTAACGTGTGGACTTCTTGTTGATTGGGGAATTCTGGGACTTGAAGTCCACATGTTGGAGTTGCCAAGGTTGGCACCGCTGGTCTAAACCTTACACCCATCCTGCAGGTAAGCAAAGGTTCTTTTCTCCTGTAGAAAACTGAAATTAGGAGACATTATGCTTTCTAAAACCATCTTTTGAGTTTCTGGTTGAAAGCTGCTTGACCTACTTATTTCCTAGCTCACTGATGCTTCGTTTCACTGCCTTTGTTTAGAACAAAGACATGTGGTGCTTTCTCTAGTCTAGTTGCCAGCCTCTATTTATTGCTTCCTTTGTGAACATATAAGGCAGAGAGGGCAACTTTTCCAGATGTTCTTTGTACTCTGTGTAGGAAGCCACAGTAGGTATGATTGAAGACATCATGTCAGGTCTGAGTGCTAAAAATGAGTGCTGTGTGGAGCTTGCAAATGGTGTCTTGCCTGCCTTTACAATTTTGAAAAGGCTACAGGCAGCGTTCCCATCCCAAATTCCCAAATGGTATGCCAAGATTAATAGGGGTGCAGAACTAGGTCAGAAAAGGAAGCCTCATTCCTTTCCTTTTCCTTCCCTTCTTTTAATTTACTTTATTGTCATTGCACATCGTACAACAAAATTAAATACCATCTTCAGTGTACTGTACAGTAGAATTCAGTAGTTACTGCCCTGGGATAGAAGCTGCTTTTCAGCCTATTTGTCCTTTTTTTTTTTATTATCCTGTACTGTCTGCCAGATGGTAATAGTTCAAAAAAAAAAGGGTGCCCAGGATGAGATGGATCTTTTTGAACTTTCTTACGGCAGTGGGAGCTATAAAGCTCTTCCAAAGAGGGGACAGAGCAACCAATGATCTTCTGGGCAATGATGTTTTCTTTTTCCTTTCCTGCAAAAGTGAAAATGCCAGAGTAGAGAGATCTTTTTTGGTTGACGGCGGTGGGGGATGGAGTGGGAGAATGGGCAGTTTAAAGTGTTTATTTTGCTCCTGAAAATGCAAAAGGAGGAAACAAAGATTTGCCCAATATTTTCAGAGATCAGAGATTTCTAAAGAATGCGGTGGTCTGTTAAGACTTTGCCAAATTTAAAGAACACCAACTCTCTCAAATGCCAAAATTTTAATTTCTCCCTCAAAGAGAGGAGGCCATTGGCAAATTAGACTTTTTGCTCTTCTGTTTTATGCTATTTCCCTGCTGTGACTGTGGCTGTCACAGAACTTCACTTTGAAATGATAGGCTAGCCTATTTCTAGCAGTCTTAAATAATAAAAATAGTGCAGATTCGGCATAGAGAAGAATGATGTCAAGTTGGCTTGATGGGATTTCCACCTAGGTCCTAGGACATCTTTAGAAATCAATTGCTGGATTCCTCTTGATGATGGCCATTTAGCAATTTTTTTATTGACTGATTTTCCTACCGCACTTTAGAAAATGTCATCCGGGAGAACCAGTGGGGAGGTGCAGACATCCGGCGTGGGGGAGATCCCGTCCTCAGGAGTAACCTGATCTGCTGTGGCTATTCAGACGGAGTGGTTATTGGAGAACGAGGAAAAGGACTTGTAGAAGGAAACACCATTTATGGTAAGCCTGTTTTAAATCTCCTTTCCAAATGAAATGTGTGATGTATTTGGAAAATACAGGTGGATTTTTTTTTTACATGCTACCTCTAACCATTTTAAGCCTATCAATTTAATTAGAACCTGGCCTGAGTAGCTGCTGATTCTCTTTCAGGACATGAAAATCCAAAAGACTTTTTTAGCGTGTCAAAATTGTGTGCTATCCTGTGAATTTGGTGCATTGATCACCTAGGTTATCTCATTCTTCTGTTGCTTGTGATGGAGGTCATTGTCACAAGAGCAGGCAAAACTCATGCCTTTTTCCCATGGAGATTTCTCTTCCACACTTGCAGGGTTTCTGAACAATTCTGTGCATGGTACAGTATTCAAGTCTAATTATAGGTCAAATTAGGACAAAGACCTCTGGTTTTTGATTGATCCAGCTTTAGAAATGGATGTCTTCCATTCCCAAGTCTCAAGATTTCCATTGCTACGAAGTGCAGGAGTCTTGAGCTGCTCCTGGAAAGCCTAGAGATCCCAAGCAAGGTCAGAAGCCCAAATTCCTTGTATCTATATCAGATACCACTAAATCAAGGGTCTATCAACCAGTCTGTCAATTATCAAAGCTGATGTCATAGATATTTGAGTCTACCTGATTTGGATCTTGAACTCTGCTCCGGTATATAGCCTTGGACCAAACTGTTTCTCAGTTCTAGTGCCAAAATCATAATTTGAAAGGAAACCTGATAACTCTCCATGCTTCTCTTGTAGGCAATAAGGGCTGTGGTGTTTGGATAATG
Source organism: Notechis scutatus (assembly GCF_049901735.1). Lineage (NCBI taxonomy): Eukaryota > Metazoa > Chordata > Lepidosauria > Squamata > Elapidae > Notechis > Notechis scutatus. Next base: position 172,194,428 of record NC_142010.1, read on the forward strand.
TCATCCAGCCTTCCCCATGTTACCAACAACCAAATAGGGCACAACAGCATCTATGGCATCGCAGTCTTTTGCCGCAAGGACGATGCTAACGATTATCTTGTCAACCAAGGAGGCAATGAGAACTTCAATGAGGAAGGTGAAGCAGCCAACTGGGAGAATGATCTGGAAAGTGAAGATGAACGCTTGACTTCCCGGCGGCCCATCAACATGGCCCTTGTGGAGTCAAACAACATCAACCATAATGGAGGTGAGTTCTAGCAAAATTGGATAACTTAGTATGAAGGAAAACTTAAAGGGGCCACCATTTGTGCAAAGTCCTTGCAGAAACACAGAAATGTAGAGTGATAACTTAATACCCTTTCCAGGACATGTTAGCCATTCTGCTACATGATACTTGTGTGGATAAACCACATGCTAATTTCTAGCGCACACTGGGTGGGGTGGAGTTGTTTACTCCTTTTGATCCAGTTTTAGTCTAAGCTGAATAGTAAATAATTTGTAATTATCATTTTATTTTCAATATTGTATAGAGTTGGGAAAGATCTCATTTTAAGTTGCATTGACTGACTTTATATAGGCATTTGGGTTGCTGTCTGAAATTGTGCGTATGTGTGTATAGGCCAAGAATGGATAAGGCATGCCAAAGAGAAGAATGAATTGCTTGACTTTTCAGTGAGCCTCAACTGGGGAGGTTCAGTTTTCATTGCTGAAATATGTGAATTGTAGTTGAAGCAGAGAGCTAAGCTGTAGACGAGGGGTCTTCAAACTTGACAGCTTTAAGACTTGTGGACTTCAACTCACAGAATTCCTCCTCCAGTCATATTAGCTCATGAATTCTGGGAGTTAAAGTCCACAAGTCTTAAACTTGCCAAGTTTGAAGACTCTTGCTGTAGACCATGATGCTGATCTTACAGAATACAATAGGGGGGATGATGATGATGACGACAACATACTCTTGCTTTTTGGGGGGAGTGTGATTGTTGTGCCTGTACCTTGCTGCCCAATTACTGCTCCCAAATTATACTGAAAAGTTGCCTGAAATTCCTTATCCCTCAGTGATCTCACTCCCTGCAATGCACGGCTATGGCTATTTTTTGCTATTTGTTTCATTTAAGTAAGGCCAACCATTTATTTTAAATATAGATATTAACTAGGGAATTTATTGAGACTGCATGCCGGTCTACTTTGACTTTTTCTCCTAATTTTGTTTTTTGTTAAAAGTATTGCTTCCCCTCTCTTCTTTTTTCCATAGCCGCTGGCTTGTATGTCAAAAGCAGCGAAGCTCTGAATATCATTGGAAATGCCATCCACGCCAACCATGACTACGGGGTTGCCGTGTTTCAAAGCTCGCAACTCACCCGAATTGCAAATAACAGCATTTCTTGCAATAGCCTCGGGGGAGTCCTGGTGGAAGCCGAGTGCCGGGTGGAACTCCGTGGCAATGGGATCTATGACAACAGCAGCCATGGCATTAGCTGCAAGGGTGATGGGGTCATCACGGAGAATGACGTCCTAGGGAACCAGGGATGTGGCCTCCGACTCTTGCAGGCAGCCAACATGAAGGTGAGTGCCTAAAAAAAGAACAGGCTTATTAGTATAATTAGTGGTATCATCTCCTTTCTCCAAAAAGGGATACTCCCATTGTGAAGTTGTCAAGATTAAGGTGGGTGGTTGACCCAAAGTCCCTCCCTGAATTTCCCAGCCAGTTTGGCCAATTGAAATCATGCCTCTGAATATTGCAATGCGCATCCTCCATTGGATAACATCAGTGAGAAACCTGAGGATCATTTGATGGGGCTGCTACTTGGATTTTGCCCAGGATCCATTATTTTCCCAAGAGAAGATGCCAACAAATAAACATTTTGGACCATTCCTTGGAGGAGAAACTTTTCAGGGAGAATTTTATTATAAAACATTAATGCTATGATGGCACCAAGAAATGATAGGTACAAAGGAGACAAAAACAGGGTTGGATTCTGAGTTTACTGAGTTGGGTGAATCCTACCACCAAATATTTCCAAGGCTGCAATGTAGTTTCGTAGCACCAAAGGTGCTTTTTCAAGAGGCAACTGGATTTCCTGATTTTTCTTTGGAGACGTTTCACTTCTCATCCAAGAAGCTTCTTCAGCTCTGATGGGATGGTAGGGAATGGAAGGATTTATATTCCTTGCAGACAGCTGGTCATTTGCATTCTTTTATAGAGTCGTTGAGGCCACTTGTAGGTTTATCTGTGTCCTCAGGGTCACCTGAGTAGTGCAAATAGGTATGGAGCCTTTTTGGAACTGTTGAAAGGACTGTGTTGTAGACTAGAGATAGATGATGTTGTATCCCTCACCCTCTGTTGATGGAGGGCTGTTCAGTTTTGACATAGATTGCCTCTTTGCCCTCTCTTTCAAACCAACAGTCCTCTCTATCCAAAAGATGGACTTTGCTGTCTTAGACAAAAAAAGAATGGATTGTTGTGGAAAGCCAAACCAATGGGGGCACCGCTGTGGTCCAGATAGGGACAGTCAAAGGGCCAGATGTGGCCTGTAGGCCTTAATGGGTTGGATGTGGCCTGCATTGACTGCTCAGGTTACATCTACTTTGGGGCATGAAAATGAAAAGCACTCAAGTAACATTTTGCTTAGTGATGCTCAAGGTTTTTCAATATGCCTTACATGTTTCTATATATTGAAGCATTTTAAAAATATAGAAAACTGCACATGCTTTAAATGGCGTTGTGCTCTTCCAAATTTGATAGCTACAGTGGAACCTCAGGTGATGACTGTAATCCGTTCCGAGAATTCGGTCGTCACCCAATTTTGACATCCCCAGAAGTGCATGCGTGAAAAAAAAATGGTGCGGCACAGAAGGGAAAACCAATGCGGAACATAAAAATGCCGTGCCTGTGTTTGGTCACCACTCGAACACCTGTTCGCAACCAGAGGTAAAAAACATTGGTTGTCACCCAGGGGTGGGTTTCTACCGGTTCTGTCCACCTCTGTAGAACTGGTAGCTCTGAAGAGCAGCAGACATAGAAACAGTTCTATGTCTGCTGATGTTTTTGCCCACCCACCCACCTGGGCTCTTACCTGATCTTTATTTCCTGATTTTTCAACTTCAGCTGCCGAACGAGGCACAGCTGCAGTTAAAAAAACAAGAAAAGAGGGCTGTTTCAAAGGCTGCTTCTCGGCACACAGCGTGCTAATGACGATTTACAGGCGCGCGGCTCACAGCAGGCAGGGAAGCTCGTAAATCCCGAACCGGTAGTTAATCCTGTCGTATCCCACCCCTGTTGTCACCCAAATTGTCATGAACGGAAGTGTTTGTGACCAGAGGTTCTACCTGTAACTGGTCTCTCATATTCACTGTGAAAAGGAATAACATGTTAACTGGCCTGTTATGCACTCCAGGTAACCAAGAACAGAATCCACTCCTTCCGAGGTTACGGGATTGAGATGCTTGATCAAACCAAGGCTTTAGTACAAGATAATTTGATTTTTCAAGGGAAGAGCAAAAAGACTATTTTACAGCAAGTGTCCAGTATGGAAGATTGTGTCGTTCAGAATAATAAGATCCTTGCTTTCAGAAAAAAGTAAGTTTGGTCGTATTTCAGTAAATGAAAAGCTCTGTCAGTGGTAGTTCTAGACTGGGGATTAATGGATTAAATCATCATGACAATATAACAGGACCTTGTAGTTTGTTTCTTTATTGAATAGTATTTGCAACCCACCCCAATCTCAAAGGATACGAGGTAGTACTCTAGTGATCTTTGTTTACCAACCACTCGCTCAGCAACCATTTGAAGTTGCCATGACATTAGATGAGTAGTACTGGGCCTTAGAATTCCAGCTACTGCACCATCTCTGCAGTCTCATGATTATCATTTGCACCCTTCCCTGATGGCCTCTCATAAGCAAAGTCAATGGGGAAGACATCAGGTAAGGAAACAAGTCTTTTTGGTAAGTCCCACACTCTCCCTGTGCTCTTGTGCCACCACTCCATTCATTCACCAGTCTTCTTGTGTGGTGCTGCCGCATAACCGCCCCCCTCCCCCCTCAACAGGTTCCTCCTAGCCTCCTCCACCCCCACCCCCCCTGCAGACTCCATCCTCCAGAGCTCCTGTGCAAAATATTTCTTGGAATTCGCTCATCTAGCCTGAGTGATTGCCTTTTTAAGTCTCCCAGATCCAGGGCTAATGAATCAGGATCAAGTCAAGAAGCTTTTCATGGATTCTGAGGTTCAGTTTGCAGCTAGAGGTGATGTTCTTGAGAGTTCTTCTGGGCTGATAAGTACGAATCTCTTTGCACAGAAGTAAAAAAAGATATATCATGGAGAGAAATTGAATTCTTCTCGGTGTGTTATTGTTGATGATGATGTTATTTCAATGGGTAAATGCCTTCCCCTTCCCTTTCCTGCACTACAGCAGTGGTCGGCATTTTGTTAAACCATCTGTGTATAGCTAGAAAGGAACTTATAGATTTTCAATTCTTGGTTTGTTTTGTTTTGTTTTTCAAAGCGGAAAGTCAAAGATAGCAGTTACAAATAGTTAGAACTGTAAGCGCTGTATCCTAAGATATTTGGCAGACATAGCAGCATTCAGCCACCTGTTGCGTAGCAAGTGTCAAAAAAAAATTGTACTTTCATCATTGGCACTAAACACTGATTATTGAGCAGTTCTTGCCTTCTTTAGAAAGGCAAGTTCAGACTTTGCAAAGCACCGTTCTCGCCAAAGCAATATTTATTCAGTTGGGTGTGTGTTCATTACCTTGCTTAGTAACTTCAACTGACACTGGCTGGTAATGAAAATTGAACTCTCACGTGTCTCAACCTCACTAAGCTGAGAAAATTTGAGCTTCAAAATGAATTCTTTCCTGACATAGGTTTCCTTAAATGTAGACCAAGTATATTTTCTGTACCATCTGAGGGAAGCACCAATGACTGTGGTATTTCTGTTCTTCAGGTCTGATGTTGCCTGGACCTTAGAGAACCCTCCAGCCAGGCCTCACATAGAAGAAGCGTCTCGAGGGGTGTCAACAGCTGGAAGCAGCCAGAAAGGATCGAACGTGACAGCCAGGATAGCTGCTAGAGTAGATGGGGGTTGTCACAACAATGGTAGTATCTTTTGCACTATTCTGTGATGGTTTGGAGATTTGCCTCCAATTTTCCTGATTATGTTCACTGCAACATTGAACAATCCACTTCTTTTTTTAGCTGACTGGCTAGCATTGTGAGCACATAAGAATTAATGGGAATGTGACTGAACAAGGAACTGTAGCCAGCTACAATCTTGTCCAGCTGACTAGGCCCTATTGAGTGTTTTGAGAACTTACCTCAGCTTTCACATCTGCATCCTTGCACCAGGCCCAAGTTCATTCCTTAGAAGGTGGTATTTTTGCAGCATCAAAAGATATGCTCGCTTCTTATACCCGCTTATCCCTTTCCTTTGTTGACCTGAGTATTCAGAATTACGTCTAAGGGAGAGGATTGGTCTAATAACTGTGGCATTTACCCACATGCCTAATAACAAAGGCATTAACTTTGCATTTTCGCCTCATACGGATTTTCAAAAGGAGTAGTTGCAAAGGAAGGGGAGAGCGAGTCTGTTTTCTGTGTGAGTTATTAAATTCCCAGATATTTTTTTTACCTTCCTTTCTTCTGTTTCAGTTAGCACAATTCAATGTGGCTCAAAGTAGGAGTGATGTGCAAGCAATATTATCAGAAGGAATTGTATCCATTCTTAACAAATACACCACTTTTGTCAACAAAAAAAGATACCCCCGACACACTTGCTATTTATATAAATGTGTAGGTGTGGAGTGGGTTGGGATTAACTTAAGCTTACACTCTCAGCGATTTGCCAAAAAGCCACTTGGTTTAATGTCAATGAAATCCTGAGTGCCTTGACCCATTTATTGGCCTGCTTGGCACCAGTACCTTGACATAGCTTGAAATTAATTTCCTTTTATTCCAGAGACAAGAGTTGTTTTCTTCTATATTGAAAAGATCCCAGTTTTGGCTGTTGTGTATGATTGTTTTCTCCCATCTGGGGCCTTCTAGATGCTAAACGTATCATCCAAAGCAGCATGTTTTTGCAAAGATTGGAGTTGTCATCCAATGCAACACAGAGGGAACATATATAATTTATCTAGCAGTAAGTCCCATTGAAAATAGCAGAGCAGAGTTACCAGAACACATATGAACATTGTTTCAGGTTCTAGACTCTAGAGCAGTGGTGGTTAACCTTTTTGGCACCTGTGCCGAAAATTGCTCACGTGCCAGCACCCAGAAGGTAATGCGTGCGGAGGGATCATGCCCTGTGCATGCGCACGGGGCCCCCACGCTCCGTGCGTCTCTGAGCATGTGCACATGATCCCCCCGCATGCGCCGTGCATCTCCCACACACCCCTGCCCCCGTGCATGCACACCAGATACTCAACAATCAACTGTCGGGTGGGTGGTGTGTGCGCATGCGCAGTGGAGCTCTTCTGGGCAGCATCCACTTCCGGCACGTATGCCATAGGTTTGCCATCATGGCTCTAGAGTATTAGATCAGGAATATGGCAAAATATATGTAAAATTACGTAAAGCAGGGATAAGTTACAACTCTTATCAAAATACAGTAGGGTGGTTTGTTTGTTTTTAAGGAAAATAAGATCCCTCAAAACGGAATGGTGTTTTGAGTCTTCAGCAAAAGAATAACTTGTACACTAGCGAAGATCTTTCCAGGAAGAGCTGTAATTATATTAATACCAACATTGCCATAATACAGTGATGCTGGGTTTAAAATAATGTCTTAAAATGAGAAAGTGGACTTATAGAAGCAGCTTACAGTAACTTTAGAGGCTGCTGAGAATTTGAACATAGTTTTATACAGGAGTGGCAAAAGGAAAGTATGCTGTGCTTTCATAAGCACTTAATACAGGTGGTCCTCAACTTAACAACCACTTGTTTAGTAACTATTCGAACTTAAAACAGCATAGAAACAGGTAACTTATCACCATTTTTTACACAACCACTACAGCATTCCCATTGTCACATGATCAAAATTTGGGAACTTGGCAATTGGCTTGTATTTATGATGGTGGCCACATCCCAGGGTCACATGATCCCCTTTTGAGACCTTCTGACAAAGTAAATGGGAAAGCAGATTCACTAAACCTTGTTACTAATTTAACTGCAGTAATTCATTTAACGACTGTGACAAGAAAGGTGGTAATAGGGGGAAAAACTTGCTTAACTTTCTTGCTTAGCAACAGAAATGTTGGGTTCAACTGTGGTCATACATTGAGGACTACCTGCATATAAAAATTTTCAAAAAGTATTCCTGGGCAAGATATTTCTTGGAGCTCATTGGTCTAAAATGGTGTCAAACTGGATCACAATGTTTTTGGCCTTGCGGAGCCGGGGTGGGCGTGGCCTGCGCATAACGTATCCAGCCCGCAGGCCGCCAGTTTGACAGGCCTGATCTAGATTGTGGATGATTGTCTTTTTTCAACCTAATATCTTAGAGCAGTGGCCCCCAACCTTTTTTGTGCCACGGCCCGGTACCGGCATCACAAAATGATCCGCGGCCCGGTACCGGCATCAGCACGCATGGCAAGGCGAGCCGAGCGACCGGCCAGCCAGTCGTCCCCCGCTTTTCCCCACCACCTTCAACTCCTCCTTTGTACCTTTGTCGATGGGCTTCGGGACGGCTTCGGGACGGTCGCTCGGCTCGCCTTGCCTTGGGTGCTGAAAGAATCCTCGCGCCTTAGTTTTGTTCGAAGCCGCCCCCCCCCCTTTCGATGAAACTAAGGCGCGAGGATTCCTTCAGGACCCAAACGCCGCTTTCCAACCGGAAAAGCTCACCGGAAGCACTTTCTCATCAAAACAAGATGGCGGCACCCAGCAAACCGGCGGCCCAGTAGAAAATGTTCCACGGGGCCCGGTGGTTGGGGACCCCTGTCTTAGAGGAAGCAAGATACGATGACTCACCAAGTTGATTTCTTGGAGAGTCGTTAATGAAATTCTCAAGGATAAGTGATGAAGGTATTTTAAAGGGACCAAAGTGAACTAGCCTTGTCATTTTTTTCTTTACTTCACAGAGCTTGTACCCGTTTGAACAGTTATGTGGCAAGCAATAATGTAGTAGGTTAAAATCTCAGGACTTTGAAGAATAATCTTGGTCTGCCATACGACTGTAATTAAAACAAGTGTTTGACATGAAAAGGGTGTGACTGGTGCTCTTGTAATGTTGTAAAGGTTGCATGTATTATTGAATTATTGCTGCATTAATTCTGGCTCAGGGAGAGGAAAAAAAGGACACAATTCTAGGACATAAACTGAAAAAAAAACAACCTTTTATTGACTTTGTTTTCAGAGGAGACCGTGAGGGTCTCTGTTGATCTGAAGCCTAGGCAAGTCTACTGTAATGCACGCTGCCACTAAGCTGCATTTGTAGCATGGAAATAAATCTCACTCTCAGTTGGTAAGCTGTAATTGATCTCTGGTCAAGAATGGTCAGGAGCACTTGATTAGGAGACAATAGCATTTTGTTTTATTCAGTTACATCTTCTATTGTCAGAACATAGAACAGTGCTCTTAAGATAACCAACAAATCATAACAACAGATATTTATAAATACCTCTGAGTTTGAATGGGGCAGAGAATCTTGCCCTACACCAAATATAGAAATCTCAGTCCTGTTCACTCCAGCCATAGCAGCTTGGGTAGGATCTTAAGATTACTTTTATCCCTTTTGAGTTGAACATGCCAGAGGCTGAACCTGGAACCAAGGAGGCTTTGTACTGCTTAGTTTCTCCTTTGTTATGTGTGTTTACTATTTTACAGTGGTTCATCATTTCCTAGAACAGTAAAAACAGGAGGCTTTCAAAAAGAAGCACTAATAAGAGAGAAAAGAGAATGTTATCTGCACATGGACTTATAGTTCTGTTATCTTCATAGGTATGGATAATTATAAAAGCATGTCTTAAAAAGGTGTGATCTTCAAATAGCATGGTTTTGTAGAAACTTTTTGCAGCTGGGGCTGAAATCCTATACACATGTAGGAAAGTCCAATTGTAACAATTCCATTTGGAATATGCATTGGCTTAAGCTGCAAGCCAGCAGAATAAGCAAGCCAGAAGTATTTTTACAGGGCTGGATCCAGTTTATCAGGTGTAGAAAGCATTTCCCTGAGTGGAAAGTAGGGAAAACTGCCAGTTGGGCCTTCTCTCTGAAGCCTGTTTTCCAGTTCTTTTAGCCTTCTTAAGCAAAGGAGTAGAGAGAATGAACTAGCGCCTACTGTTGCAGGATCAGAAACGTTTTACTTAAAAGACGCAGCTTTTCTAACTACCAAAACACATTGTGAATTCAACATCAATATTCCCAGTTCAAGATACTCCCTCAGGAGTTACAATGACAAACAAGTCATTGACGGTTCTTAGTCCACTGTAAACAATCAAATCTTATTAAAAATTAGATGCCACTAAATTGCCTCAGTTCTTTGACTTTTAAGCTGCAATTTTATACCACACACCTTGTTGTAAATTCTGCTATAATCTCACTTCCAAACAGACATGAGACTGCACTGTCAGCAATAAAGTGCATTGAGCCATAGATCACTTCTTAAAGCATTTTAGCTTAACTGGAATTGACCACTAATACGTTTAAGCTTATAACTGGGCTGGATGATAATCTGGTGTCTTGTTCAACATATACTTTGTTAAAAGAAATGCAAACTACTCTTTGAAAAGTTTTATAAAGGAAAATCTGTGTACTACAAAATAAAATTTTTTTAAATGCAGAATTTTTGCTGATTTTTTTTTCCTAATACATTATGGAAGGTGACAAGGGGCAAAGAATAACAAGGTTTATGTGTCTTCAATTAACTGCATAATGAAGAGAAAATTCCTTAACTGTTGTGTGTGTGTGTGAGAAAGGTGGGATTCAGGCAAGAACTCGGATACTGCAAATGCTCCAAAAATTCAGTTAATATGAACTTGCCTTTCAGTCTGGATTGCTGTATCGACATTTATTCAGTTGTGTTGGCTAGAGATTATGACAGTTGAGGCCCAATATGTTTATAGGTGACCAGATTGGAGAAGAATAGTGTATCATCTCTCTTCTTTATAGCAACCGCCTGCTTTCCATGCCCTGATCACAAGGTAAAATGTGTGACTTTCGGCCAGGGGTCACCAACCTTTTGGACCTCAGGGACCACCAAACTCAATTTTAGATCCCACAGACCAGAGACCCTGGGAAAATCTCAAAAAAAGTCTGCAGGAAAATTCCCCAACCCGTTTTCCTACCGATCCGTCATTCCTTATTTGGGATCACAGGATACCGTCTCCGGCTCTGTTTTCAGGGGGAGAGAGAGAGAGACTTTTGGCTTCATGCAAGGAAAGCAGCAGAAGCAGCAATAGTCTTTCTTTCTCTCCCCCAAACTCTGCCAGAAATTAGTCTCTGTGAGACTTGTTGCGCCAGTGCATCCTCTTGGAGCAGGGTGCCTTGCAGAGTCCCAAAGTCTCATTTCTGGTGGAGCTTGGGGGAGAGAAAGACTTTTGCTGCTTTCCTTGCATGCAGCCAAAAGCAGAAGAAAGAAGCTGAAAGAAGTAGCCCGGTGGCTAGGCCAGGCAAATGGGGCAAGTTCCCTCCATCTGCCCTTTCCCCCCTCCCCTCACTACCTCATGTTGTTCTCAATGCAAGTGATGCAAGCCTTGCGTTCCCGCAGGCCATGTGGGAGGTGCAGCCTTGTGTTCCTGCAGAGTCTGGATTAATTGCTTTGGAGGCGTGCTCTGGGGGTGACATTCCTCTGCAGACCACCAAAATTTTCTCGTGGACCACCAGTGGTCTCAGGCCCACTGGTTGGCGACCACTGCATTAGACCATTCCCCTTGTTCAAACCATACACTGCTTTAAAGAAAGCAGCTGAATCTACAACTGCATTTCTATTAAAAATATATAGTAAGGATAAAAAAACTGAAGGAAGCAGAGAAATTAACCCCAGAGCTGTAGAAAAGTTAGCTGGGAATGTTACAACAAAATACATAATTAAATAAAAATGATTAAGCAGGTGTTTAAATGTTTAGTATTACCAAAAACATAAGAAACATGTTAAACATTAAAATATTTAATTTGAATGTTAAATATTGTAAATATTCAGTCATGCTCATATTTTAACTGTTTTACATGGATGAAGGAAACTAATCCTATATACTGTTTCAAATATCACGAATGACAACATAGCACTTCAGTAAAAGTGCAGATCTCTGCTAAACCAGGAATCTCCAACCTTGGGCCCTTTAAGACTTTAAGCATGGCTGGCTGGAGAATTCTGGGAGTTGAAGTCCACAAGTCTTAAAGTGCCCAAGGCCTAAACTACCCTCAAGAGAGAAACAAAACTGTATGACAAGAACAAATCTCTCCAGTCCTTTCAGAACAATGAAGCGGTAGCTCTGTTCAGATGATCTATAAGTTTGTCCAGCTTGTTTTTAAGTCCTAGAGGGAAAAAAATCATTCTTAATTTAGTTTGCGTTTCTTGTTGCGCGAGGGCACCTTCTGTGCAGGTAAAGGCAAGCATAAGGTCCCTAATTTGTGTTCTTCCAATCCAAAGAGGTTTTTGCTTTTGCTGATCTTCAGTCTCATCGCCTTGGCAATGTCAAGTATTCTGCATGAAAAGAGAGAAAATGTCAGCTGTAAAGATTGTTCTGCTCAAAGAGAGTTTCTTTCTTCTTCCAGCAGTCCCTTTACAGTTTGTGACTTTGGCTTTTTCCTGTTCATTTCCCTCCTTTGACTGTCAGATTACAGGCAAAACTGACATTCTAAATACAGAATTGGGGCTTTTTGTGATGCCAGGAAACTTCTTTCCACAAAGAAAGGCAACATGCTGATTGAATCAAGAGCCTATCACGTTTGGAGAAAAGACATCCCAAGCCTCAAGCCAGCCTTTCTAACCAGAGGTTTCCTGATGAATTGGACTGTAAATATAATCTGATGGGAGTTGTAGTTCAACACAGCTGGAGACTGGAGAAGACTGCCAGAAGCAATGACATTCTACCCAAAGCATTTCTGAAAAATGGAAAACAAATGTCCTGCATTCCTTTAATGCAGTAAAAAAAACAACAACACTGCCAGCATCTTATATTTGCTTTTTATATTTGTATTGGACAGAATTACATCATTTCCCCCATAATTCACCACTGACCTCTTGCTTTCATGCAGGGTAGTCTGCCCCATGGAACATACTGAAATGAACCAGCTGCTTTTTGCCTGTCCTATTCTTTGCCTTGTTATCTGGCTACTGTGGTGTTCCAGAAACAAAATATACAAGACCAAGGAACTATTTTAGACGTTCATTTGTTGAACTGAATCCTAAGGGTGCTCTTGGAAAAAAAAAATCCATTAATTTTCTCACTATTTCTAAAGATTAGGGGGGAAAAATGTTTTCCCCTTTAAGGGAGAAATGTCAGCCTGATTCCTAGGAATGTTAATTGACAACCCCTATAATTCCCAGTCACATGACTGCAGAACCTATTGAATGGAAGATATGGGCATTGTAGTCTAAGGCCAAGGAAGACTAATCCCAAAATAACCAGGGAGCATATGGTTTTCTAGGCACACCTCAAAAACTGGTGGAGCCCCTGAAGTTCTTAGCCTACTATTAGTAAGAGAATAAATTAAAAAAAATACAATTGTGCTGTTAATCATACTTGTTCTCACGTAGTTTCAGATCTCGCTGCAAGACTGTCAGATTTGTTTGAAAATGGTTAATATGCAAAGCCAGGGCTATAGCATATGCTGTTATCTTAACTTTCATTGATGCTGAAATTAGATTTTGTATCCTGAAATACAAAATGAGAGACAAAAAGGATAAGAAAACTATGATATGAAAACTATGCAACCTTGCTGCTACATATTCTTTCTACATCCTCCCAGAAAGCAGCAAAATAAAAAAAGTTGACAAGTTTCCTATATTCCGCACGGTATTTTGTGTCAGCAGAATACAGATTCAACAGTCTGCATAATGTAATCATCACTGTTTTAGATGCTTCATTCCATATTCTTCTTCTTTAATTGTAACCTATCAGTGGATTGCCTATAGATGTAGACCTTGCATGGACAAATAAAATGAAATATGGGACTCATACAAAATATACAGCAAGTTCCTTCAAATCAGCGATGACTCTTAGAAAAATGGCTGGACCAGTCCCTGCAGTTTCCTTGGCTACATCTGGCAAGTGGTTTGATATTGCTTCCTTCTTAGGGCTGAAAGAGAGTGACTGACCCAAAGTCACTCAGCTGCTTTTGTGTCCAAGGCAGGACCAGAACCACACGGTCGACTCATTTCTAGCCTGGTGCCTTTAACCACTTTACCAAACTGGGTCCCAGGAAGCTCTTAAGATTTCCAATAGTTACAGGATGGAAATTTGAAAAGTTCTGCACAAAATCTTCATTCCTAATAATCATGACTTTTTTTGCCTAGCGATTATCATTTATACATTCCACAACTTTTTAACAATATACTCAGAAAAGCCCAACTCAAAACAGCACAAAACTATTTTTATCAACAAAAATAAGGCAGCTTGAAATGGAATAAGACATTTTTACTGTTTACCATTTTATACAATCTTTTTTTTCTTAAAATGGGAGAGAAAGTTACTTAGTAAAAACAAACATAGTCTTAATCCTGAACTTTGACAGGGCACAGAGCTGGGAGATGGTACTTCTGAATAATGCTCCCTAATGCAGTGCTTTAATGTTAAAAGGTCTCCCTTCCACATTATTAAAAACACATTAGACACAAAAAGAAAAATAGCAAACAATTATATGAATTATGTTTTATTCTCATGTTTCCTTATATTTTCTTTTTTAAGGACAAACATCTGTATATTTCAGTTAATTGCAACTACAAAGGATTTCTGAGCAGTTTCTTGGCATGATCTTCCTGTATGAAATTTGTTTGAAATAAAGAAACACATCTATTTGGTTTTGATTTCAAGCATTCTCTGCATGCTATTTCTGACCTCTTTTTAGGCAATGATGTATGATTTAGTATGTTTCCAAACAATAATAAACCAATTAATTCCTATTTATAAATTTTGCTAGACTTGAACAATCAAAAGGCTATTATTTACCTGCCATTGCCATAAGACAGTGCTGTGAAAGTTTTCACAAGCTTGTTGCTGATGATGTTTGGACAAGTGGGGCCCATGGCATCTACAATAGGAAATAAAAAAGATAAGTGTTCTAAAATCCCCCAAATCTCAAATCCCAATGAGAATCCGAATGACCAGAGGAGTCTGCATACTACGAAGTGGAGACACTGTAAACAAAGTGAATACTGGACACAGAAAACATGCAAAATATAAAATCTTAAGAATATCCATTTTCATTTTAAAAATAACAAATTACCAAACGTAGCTGAGATTATAGCATGTTGGTAAGACTGCAGAAGAGCAGCATGGAGTTCAGCAGAATCAAGAGGAGGAAGAGAGTAGAATCTATTGCCCTCTTCAGAATTAAAGGATGAAGTTGTAAAAAATGGCCAAACGTTGCATAAAAATCATGAGGTTTGTAGAAATTCCAACTTTAAATTTTGAGAAAGAGCTGTTATGCTTCATAGGGTCCTACAGAAAGAACTCAAAGCATTTCTTGCCCCTAAGTGAGAAATAAAGCATCAACTATGGTATGTACTCCAATGTCTAATTGTGGATTGTTCTTTTGAGCTCAGGAAGTTGCTCTACAGGCCACCAGTACACTGCAATTTTGAAATGCATCAAAACCTTGTCATTTCCATATGCTGATTCCCTACATAAAGGTTTACAAAATATTTTGATGTTAGTACATCCCAATCCTCAAACCCCTCGAGGTCCAAGCATACAATTAGCTACCCTAAACTTATAAAAAAGTAGCCTAACTTCAAAACAAGCCGTTTTCATTTCTATTTCACAGCTAAAACAGTCAGTTCCATGCTACTAAGGAGCCGGTTTGGTATAGTGATTCAAGCAAAAGGCAAGAAACCGGGAGACTGTGAGTTCTAGTCTTGCCTTGGGCACAAAACTATCTTTCTCAGCCCTAGGAAGGAGGCCTTGGCAAACCACTTCTAAAGAACCTTGCCAAGAAAACTGCAGGGACTTCTCCAGGCAATCTCCAAGCATTGGACATGACTGAACAGAAGGGGGGAAAAAATCAAATAAATGAATCAATAAAGAATTGAACAGGGCATTTTGTACAGTCTCCCTGGTCCCTATAGTTTAAAGAAATCTAGATGAATTAAACTATACAAATCAAATTATATTAGCCTTTCCCCATTTGGAGTGCCTGAGGTGACCTGGCCTCCATTTCCAGCTAATTGAAATTTCTAGGAATCAGACTTCAGCACATATGAAAGGCCAAAATAACCACCTGAGCCACCACTTTACCCTTTCCGGTTTAATTTAAGGATTAGGTACTCTTCTGTAATGAGCGCCAATGTGGTGCAGTAGTGAAAGTTTTGAACCAGGACTGCGAATCCCTGGTTGAACTCCTCTTCAGCTAGGGAAGACTAATGGCTGATTTGGGGCCAATCCGTTTCTATCCACTCTACCTCACAAATTTGTTGTGAAGAAAAACAGGATGAGGAACATAATGTACAACTGAGATCCTGGAGGACAAGAAGTATATAAATCAAATAAATAAACAAAAATACACTTGGTATCAGAGAAGGAAAAGATCCTTACGTTTCTTTTTAACGACCTTCTGTGAGTTCAGCTTGACAAGACAGTCAAAAAACCAGAGGCAGCGTGCTTTGTGATCGTAACTCTTCTCATCCAAAGGCATGGATTTAAGTTCATCCAAGACAAAGGAACAATAGCTAAACAAGACAGAAAAGAGTTATCTTACACCTCAAAAAGCAGTTAGGAAGTAGCTATAGCAAGAGCGGCAATTCAGCTGCTGTAAGATGACAAAATTCTGTGTGGATTGAAAGCAATCCAGTTTATATCAATAGAAACCATCTCCCAAAAGGAAAACAGCACAATGTATTACCTGCTTCAGTGTATATTTTGCTCAGATTTAAACAGGTGGATCCTCAACCTGTATTTGTATTGTAAATACAAATACAGGTTGAGGAAGTATTGTAACAATAGATGTATGTTTTTCCTTTTTTTCCTTTTCTTCTCTTTGCAGTTCAGACATAACCAGTGCTAATAATTCCTTCTTTTATACACTTTCAAGTGTACATCCTAACCACACATCCAACTAAAGGCATGTTCCCTATCCCCCCAAAAATGAAAAGGCAGGAAGTGATAGCTGAGAAATGGTTGATTTGTTTTGTATGCAGTAGGACCCATGTTCAATTTCTGGAATATACAAGTAGTCCTTGACTTACGACCTGATGGATTTCAAAGACCAGTCATTTCCAGTGTGCCAAGATGTCCGACTGCCTGGGCAGCGTTTATTCCTTTTATATGGTTCTTTACAAGTAGCAAAAGGCAACACAGATACAGCATTAGGATTGGTGAAAAACACCCCCAATCCTTAAGAATAGTGGTGATGTTAGTAAGGTGAGATCACTGAACAAGTCTGGGACCTACCAGCCTGGGACAGGGAGTGAGATCATGCAAAGAGGCCCGTGTGTATTAGGCACAGCAGTATGCTGCGTGCGCCCTCTACAGGATCTCTGTTGTTACTACATCGACAAGAAGCAGAATATAAATCATGTGGCCATGGGGATGCTGCAACGGTTGTGAGTGTGAAAAATGGTCAAAACTCAACTTTTTTCCGTGCCTTTGTAACTTCAAATGGTCACTAAATGAACTGTTGTAAGTCGAGGACTATCTGTACAGAAAAGACTGGCTGGAAAGAGGTCCATCTGAAATTGTAGAGAATTCTTTCCATTCAGAGAGTAGATAATACTGAGCTAAGCAAACAAATGCTCTTATTTTGAATAAGGGCAACCTCTTTCCTAAAAACAATCCACATAGAAAGGATGATTGTGCAGATACTGAATTTCAGATGACGATACCACAAGAATAAAATCATGAAAACTTTAAGACAATTGTTTTCCTGTACATTTTCTCTGAACTCGGGGCAAACACATTGTCGAAGTGGAAGACCTTAGAAATGTTTCTTCAGGATACTCTTACACTACTTCCACAAAACAATATCACAAAAGATAAACCACATATGCCTTCATTAGAATGTGCAAAGCATCTTAAGGCAAAAAGCAAGAGGATTTGCATTAAATTTGAATGGCTATTCACACGTGAAGATTCATCCATCATTTGATATTACAGTCTTCGGTTCCTTCTTTACAAAATCCACTGCTAACTACATTTCTATTTTATATTGTGTGAAGACTATATTACTAATACTTTGCCCCAAATTATATTTGGAGGATCCTTACCTTTTCTCTTCAGTCATCTTGAGAATGTCAGCTGCGGTTACGTTCATGAAAACTGCAGCTGGAGCCTGAAGTGCCTCATATTCAGCAGGTGAAATGACTGGTGATACGTATAGGATGTTTTAGATACCTATTTCTTACCCATCAAGGCAACCTCAATATAAAGCAGAGGTTTACACACCAGAGTACTGAGGCTGGATGCTCTTAAGGATAAAAGAACGAACAGCTTCTGATTAAAAGGAGAAAAAAAACCCCACTATTTGAGTAGTCCTCAACTTATGACCATAAGTGAATTCCAGAATTATGGTTGTAAATCATTGCAGTCCAGCAAAAAAAAAAAAAAAAGGCAGTCATGTGATTGTGGGAAAATGCACATGGCCGTAAAGGTGAGTTGGTTGCTAAGTGCCCAAAATACAATCATGTGACTGCAGGGTATTATATGTCTGCAGCCATTAGACCTTTGCAATTACATATGTACCTTTTGGGGGGGGGGGTCCATCATAATTTCAAAAAGCTGCTAAATGATTGATTGTAGGCTGAGGACGACCTGCATTGAGATTGTGGAGTTCCCTTCATCACATTAATCTGCATCAGAAAGCTTTCTGCTGGATTACTTAACACAGCATATAGCACAGCAAAGCTTTGATCTACTTAAATCAAAAAGAAAGAAACTAAACGATGATGTGAACTGCACAAATGTTTTCCTAGCCTTTGCCAGCTTAGAATCCTCCAAATTTGTTGGGCATACAACTTCCAGAGTTCCCACCCAGTTGTAATAACAAACATATCACAGTGACATCACTCTGCTGAACACTCAACTCCCACAGCACTGTCTCATTTCGCATCTTTTCTCATCTTTCCTACTGTCTTCTCCTATTGGTTTCTTATGATTTATCAATTATTGTTTGTTTGTAACTTATGATTAATGATTGTAACTATGATTATGACCCATGACTTGCTGTTTAAATATACACTGTGAGCTTATGAACTGGAGACAAATTCCTTGTGTGTCCGATCACACTTGGCCAATAAAGAATTCTCTTCTCTATCAGAAATTATAGGGTTAGGGAAGACGGCTCAACTTCTTAGTATTTTAGAAAGATTTAAGATGATAACATACATTTAGAAGAGAAGGGTTTAGAAGAGGGATCTCAAACACAATTTACCTGGGGGCCGCTGGAGGCAGAGTCTGGGTGAGGCTGGGCCACACATAGAAGTGTTTAGCCAGCTAGCGACGCATGGAGAACGCACTAATATTATACTTTCATATCACGGTGGGGGCCACAGGACATCGTCCTGTGGGCCGCAATTGGCCCGTGGGCCGCGAGAATGAGACTTCTGGTTTAGAATGAATGTGTCAGTGATGCAGCAAATAAAGGAGAATACTATTAGGTCGTTTTTTTGGGAAATGAAGAAAAACATGACTTTTCTTGTCCAGCTCTGCTCTGTGACTAAGACAGAATTCTCTTCCTCTTTCTTGTGTAGGAGAATAAGATTTTCCAAAAACATTTATGAGGAAGGTAACGATTCTTGGCAACTGTTTCCTTTCCCTAACTCCCTGCACCAATGGTTTTTAGATACTCTGGTTGTATGTACAACATACTCACAACATATTCGTGGTCTCTTTCCTCCATATGCTCTTCAACAATGAGAGGTATACAATACTGTTAAAGTGCATTCTCTCAAACTTCATTCTGCTCATAAAGGATACGATCTTCAAACTTGTAGACATCTTCTGGTTTTTTAGCATCTTCATGGCACGGAGGAAGAACCAAGGAGACATCAGTTTTCTCATCTTCTGCTGCATCATGAATCAATGCTTTGAAAACAAATATACAAGAAAATATTTAATTTATTTCACAGGATGTTTATTTGAAAAACGCTAATGCCACAATCGTGTAAGAGTCTTTCTCAACTTTCTCTGTGTGTGTTGGGAAATAGTTCCCATCATTTTCAGATTGCCTTTCTGTACTGACATTCAGTTTAGAACAAACTATTCCAATTAAAGCACCAAAACAAAGATAAAGTAAAATAATATGAAATAACATGAATGTACAAGATGCTTACTAAACGACACCTAAGAATATTGGCAACATATTAGTTGGAAGGAAGGATGTAAATAAAAATAATGAATAAATAAAGCCGTGCAAATGTTTTCCAAAAAGGGGAAAGAATTTAGGGTTTTCCTAAAGAGCAAAAGAGAGAATGCCAGGTATAATTTTCCTGGGACGAAAATTCTAAAATGACTTAAGATCTGTATATTATCAGTTTCTATGCTCCGTTAGCTAATCGCCAATGCTGGTTGGAGGACTCTTAACATGAGAGCTGCAAATGGAGAAACAACCAGTTTGGAAAGGCACAGAAGAAAGTTAAATAAATAAAGATATGCAATTTACTTATAAACTGAAGATACAAAGAATTTTATTGTAAGTATTTATCTTTAAAAGATGTGGTAGTTGCAGGGGCATTTACAATACCAGGATTTGAGGCATAATGAGGGAAAAATCTAATCTATAATTTTAAAAGAACCTACAAGAAAATAGGAAATTGAAAGATATTAAAAATATTTGACACTGAATTACATTTGAATATTTTTCTTAAAAAAAGTAAGCAGCAATACTGAGCCATTTAACAAAAAATTAAAACAATAGTAGCAAAAATCTGAAATGGTCAAGCAACATAAAGAATCTTTTAACCATTTAGAAAGGAGTCACACAGGTTCAAATAATGGAAAGAAAATTATTCATGGACTGCACAGATGAACATCATATGAAGCTAAATGACAATTTTAACATTTAATAATTATTTTTAGATAGATGAGACTCATTAGCAATGCAATGTTGTCACTTTATGATTACGCTCAAAATAAATTACATAACCAGAAATACACTTCTCCATTACATTAAAAAAGAGACCTTAGATTGGCTTACAGCTCCAATTCTTTATTTCATGTCTCTTATACCTACCAGCAGCGCCTTTTGTCTCTATGACATCTTCAGCAGCTTTAATGACTGCTTTATTTAATACCTCCTTTCTGACTTCATTCATTCTCCGAGAATTCAAGGCTTTTCTCTGCTTGTTGGTTCCAAAGGCTTCAATGCAGAGATCTACCTGTAAAATTATCAAGAGATTGCTATATAAGTCACAAAGTGCTACTCCTACTGGGCTCCCTTGCAGGGGAAATTCAGTTTTGAGGCATCTAACAAGAACACAAAGTACTAAAAATGTCAAGCCCTTTTCTGCCCATAACAAGATGGCCTAGAAGAACATTACTCCAAATCCACCTCCAAATCTTCATTTTGCAGGAAAGAAAAAAAGAACACATCAGTTGTCTTCTAAATAATCGATTATCTTTTTAGAGTCAGTGGCTTTTTTTAAAAGCTCTTTTTTACAGTCATTTTTAGTAAGGCAGCTGAAATAGCAAAGTCTAGGTTTGCTAGAAAGCTGCTCATTCTAATCAACCTGAATTTAAAATGCTAGCCAACTTTATACTGCACACTATCTGCTGTTGTAAACAGAACCAGGACAAAGTTGTGGATAAAGCAATGATAAAAACTGTATTTACATTATCTTTAAATGCAATAAAATTTAAGACATTGTAAATGACACACAAGTATTTGTTAAGGCATAGTAAATGACACACAAGTATTTAATATTTCTTTCCTTTGTGAAGTTAATACTTTTATGAGATAAATCACATCAACATGTCCATAAAATTCAGTGGCAGGTTTGGGATACCTTTCACCAAAATTATAGAATGTATTATTATTTAATTACAGCCCAATATTGTAGAAATATTTCATTTCGGGGAAAAGATCCTATTTTTCAGTGGGATTATCTTTTTTTCTTTTACCATTATCATTTTACCATTTGCATTGTTATTATTAATGATTTGGTTCCTAAAAAACAAAAAAACAAGAGGAAAATACAGTGCCGAGAATTCATACAATACCAACATGGGAACAATATATACTGTGTAGGGAGTTGCATGAATTAATTTTTATACTGCTCTACAAGGAGCTTTGGGGTCACACTGTTTTAATGTAGAGACCGAAGCTATCAAGGATCAATGAGATGAACCCTAAAGTTAATTCTGAATAAGAAGTTCCTCTGATGGGATTCTTTCTTATCAATAGCTGACTTTGCTGCTGCAACAGACTTTTTCCAAGCCACTTATGCTCCAAAATTGAGCAATGGTCTCCCATCAAACTACATTCCTTATTTAAGGGCATGAATCATATGGAATGACTTCAGCATGGATTTAAACATTTGGACTAAGGAGAGGAGATGAAATATCAATAAAGACTATGTTCAAGTTTCCATTTTTGACTTATGCTGGACTGAAACCTTTATCACTGACACACTGAAATTATTTAAGAATGGAAAGTGTACCAAAATTCTAGAAAAGAGAAACCACAAGGAGAAATAGTCCAGAATAAGGACATATTTTTTTTTTTAAAAAAAGGCTGAAATGTACCCCAACACTACTACTGTGTTTCTCATATAATAAGGCCGGGTCTTATTTTTTTTTTGAGCCCTGAAAAAATGGCTAGGCCGTCTTTTCGGGGGTGACTTAATTTCCCCCCCTTTGCATCTTCGGGTGGGCAGGCGGCAATGGCTTGGATGTTGACCTCGGCGTTGGTGGGGCACTTCGTATTGGGGTCAACGCAGGCAGCACCATATCCGGGTGTGCAACAAAAGTACTTCCTAACGGCAAGCCCCCGACCATTCCCCCCATTTCGCATGTTTTAATATAGGCCTTAATTTGGGGGGAGGGGCTTAATTTCATTTCATGCCTATAAAACATGCTGGGACTTCCTATTGGGGGAGGCCATATTGTTGGAGAAACAGGGTACCATTTACATGGCAAATCTAAATAAATCAAAAAATCTTTTAAAACAGCAAGGTATCAAAATAAGTTTTCCAATCAAAGCATCCTACTTGTTTGACATACCTTCTCTCTATAGGATTTAGCCAAATATTCTGATAGGTCATTATCTGCTACATCATCTGTTAAGAAAAACAACAGAAGAAATAACGTAAAATCAGAATCAACAAGACTCCTGATCAATCCTTTCATCCATCAGGTTAATCAAACAGTATTAAAGCACTCTTGGAAAGAAGATATATTAGTTATCTATTATCAACACATTCTTTTAAATTCTTCTGATCAAAGATGATTATATATGCTTGGTAGAAGGAGCGGTGTTAGTGCATGGCAGATAAATCTCTTAGCATCTTTTCAGACTCACAAATGTTATTAAAAGCACGAATTTTCCTTTATCAAGCAAGGTAATTCTCAAATCCTGACCAGGAGATGGGAACAAATTCAGGAAAAATATATGCAGTACATCCTTCCAGGAATTTACTATCTCTGAGCATAGTTCTGGAATTAAAGTTTTAAAATGTAAATATTTCTTTCTACAGAAAACTAGTGCATTAAGGAAAACTTGAACTGAACCTACTCTTTGGGTTGCTTTCTACAGATTGGGACTATTTGGTACAGTTTGACCACTTAATACCATTTGTATTCTGAAAATCTACAGCAGTATGAGCACCATTGTGCTAATGTTCTTGTTAATCGTTCAGGGCAAGTGAGCTCTGTGTGAATCAATAAAGAAAAACATCTCCCAGGTCCTGCATAGGAAAAACCCAATATGAAGCAGTAAATAACTTTTATATACACAGTTTGATTGCTGTGTAATCAAAGAGCACCATCAAGAAGTGCACTCTTAAGTTATTTATAGAAAAATTAAAGGGAAAAAAAAACAAAATAAAGAAAAAAAATCATTTTCTGACTCCCGGTAACCATGCCAACAATTACAATTAGAAAAAAAAAACATGCTTTACCTACCTGAAATTAACGGCTGCATGTTGAACAATTCTGCATTGTAGACTTCCATTTGCCCAGAGGGTTCATCCAAAACACCGACAAAATATCTAATGGAAGAGATGGTGTTGAGTAGTTTTTCTCTTTCATTTTAGAAGCATTTAAAATGACTACTTTGGCTTTAAGATGTGTCAGAAATAGCATTTTCCAATAGAATGTTGTTTTTAAAACCCTTTACAACTCTCTTTATACCTCTAAAGTGTAATAGAGGATTTCCCATGTAGACATGGGGAGTAGACGAAGAAGTAAAGAGACAAAGACAGAAAATTACAAATGAGATTTGGTTTGCAAAATATTGGATGTAGCTGATCAGAGATTTTGCTATTTTAGCAATAAGAAGTAAATTCATTTGCACTTAGTGTCTTCCTTCCTTCCTTTAATATATAAAACCACTCCTCTTTTCTTACATTGTGTCAAGGAAGTAAATATTTACCCTAATTTTGGCTGTATCAACAATTGTTCATATTGTTTTTTAATATGTACTTCTTGTAGTCAAATTATATCAAATTTTAATTTCTCTAATTTATGAAAGGTTTTCCTTCTTTTAACGGCTGAGTTAAGTCCATTTATATTAATTGTAATCAATTTTTTTTCTTCCATGGTTATATTTTGTAGTAAAGTTTAGCAGCTCTCATACATCTTTGTTCACGTTGTTCTTTGGCTTCCACCTTTCCACCAACTACACCTTCTTTTTCAGTCGCCATTTGGCTGTCCTCTTGGAATTCAATTAGTGAGATCTCTTTTTCTGCTTCTTCCTCTTTCCCTCCAAAAAATTCTGTATAAAATAATTCCGCTTTCTCAATTGAGAAATTCTATGTCTCTGTTCTTGCCATGTGAACATTAAACCTTCTGGAATCAGCCATCTATAATTCACCTCTTTTTTAAGTAGCATTTTAGTCAGGAATTTCTTCAGGTTCTTGTATACCTTAATCCAATCAATAGTTAGATGAAGAAAAAGGTTTGGAAAAAAAAAAAGGAAAAGGAAAAATTATTCAGGTTCTTCAACACCTTAATCCAATTGAAAGGTCTCAAATAGAAAAGAGTGCATAAGAATAAACCAGAAAGGTAGATGAAAAAACAAAAATACCAGGAAAGGGGGAAAAAAGGTTATTCCCTTAAAAAAACAAACATTAATATTTAAAGGGTTTCCCTTTAAAATAAAAAGCAAACGTAGAGATTGGACTTCCAAGGGAAAAAAAAGAAAAACAAAGACAAGCTCCAACAAAGCCAAAAACCCAGATAGTTATTACAAGAAGAAAAAAAAAGATAAAATGGAATACAATAAAGCTGGTGAGGAGGGATAGCACAACTTAGAAAAAGTAAAAAGAGCACACTGCACTTTGTTTAATTATCCAAGGCTCTTATTATAGCTCTCTTCTCCAAAAACTTATCACCTTTTTTCCCCCTAGGTTTCAACACCAGACTCCAGCTGTTGATAGAAACCCAGAAGAGCACCTGCAATAATACTCTCCCATGCTCTTCCCTCTATCTTATCAAATAGCAACCTCCTTGAAAAAGAGTCTCAGTTCTTTCTTTCTCAGCTTTGTCTGGTCACAGGGAAATAGAATATTTTCAAGCCTCTAGTTGGCAGTGTTACCAAGTTTCTTTGCACTCACTTTCCCCCTCCTTTTCCAAGCAAGATATAATAAGAATTAATAAAAAAAGAAAAAGATATTAAAAAAAAGAAATAACTAAAGGGAGCCTCTAGCCTAAAATATTACAAAATCAAAAAGGAGAAAAAAAAATAGATGTAAACGAAAAAACCAGTCCAGATTCAAAATACAAGATCGTGTATAGAAAATCCAGCAATGAGAAGAAAAAAACATTACTTTGACATTCCTGTTTAAAATCGCCGCTTAATCACTTCTGCCAAAACTTTTACAGATTCTTTCTTTTCCTTAGGGTGTCCTTTCAGATCTTAGAATAAAGAAAAAGTTCTCACCAAACCGGCACTCTCTCTCTTTCTGTTCTCTTCTGTTTCGGAGCTGTCCCAACTTCAGCAGCTTTAATGGATGCCTCTTTGCCGCTGGCAAGAAGAGCTTCTCCTGGATCTACCAGGGACTTTGTGGTATCCCTGGAATCGACAGGATGCGCTCTTCACTTTCACC
Organism: Notechis scutatus; assembly: GCF_049901735.1. NCBI lineage: Eukaryota > Metazoa > Chordata > Lepidosauria > Squamata > Elapidae > Notechis > Notechis scutatus. Next base: position 172,219,773 of record NC_142010.1, read on the forward strand.
GTCTCTTCGGGATGGTTTAGATCCGATAGGACCATCCAGGAGCAAAGATATCAGCAGCGATCTCAGACCTCCAAGATCGCATGCCGTATCGTCGCGACGCCAGCTCTCTCCTCTTTCCTTCCTTTCTATGTTACTCTTTAAAAATGTAAAATATTACTTTAAAATTGTTATGAAGTCTCTAAGATTATTTGAAGCCTGAACTAGACAGCAATTTAGCTCTCCTTTCTCCAGTTTACTAAATCAACTCTACTACTGTAGTTCCATTAGAACCAAATATTATTCAACTCTTCCTAGGTTTGTTATTTGCACTACAAATTCTATGTGAATTCAAGAGGGCGGGAGGGGAATGTCTTTGAGTCACTCTTGATCCCTGGCAACTGCCTAGACAAGTCCATTCAATTTTCTTGGCAAGATTTTGGCGGTAGTTTTCTTCACTGTCTCCTTCTTAGGGCTGAGAGAATGACCCAGTCTGGTCATTTGGACTTAAGGTGGGGTTAGAGTTCAAGGTCTCCCTGTTTTTAACCAGATGCCTTTACCACTTAAAAAAAAGTGGCTCTTTATGTGACTTATACTTATTTCTTTCCCTCCTTTTATGTTCCCAACTTTCAAATTGTGTCAACCATAGTACAAGTAGTTCTCAACTTATGAGCACAATTGAGGCCAAAATTTATGTTGCTAAACGAGACATCTGTTAAGGGAGCTTTGCCCCATTTTATGACCTTTCTTGCCACAGTTGTATAGTGAACCACTACCGCTGTTAAATTAGTAACATAATTGTTAAGTGAATCTGGCCTTCCCCATTGATTGGTCACACTTATGACCAGTGCCAAGCATCTGAATTTTGATCACCTGACCATGAAAATACTGCAGCTGTCATAAGTGTGAAAACGGTCATAAGCCACTTTTTTCTGTTGTAACTTTGAATGGTTACTAAATGAACAGTTGTAAGTTGAGGACTACCAGTATTTTAAACTGTTAAAACTTGACTGTATTGATTGAGACAGCATAGACTGTACGTCTTACAAATAAAATTCCAAAACTCAAAAAATACAGTAGACAATCACCATAAAAGAAAACAAAAGTATTTGTTCCATTCTGAACGATTAGAAGCATCACTGTAATATATTTTCAGACATGCATTACGATTTGCTTTCAAATCCCATCAATCTTCAAAAGAGATTGTCTTATTTATCACTTTGAATCACAAATATCGTAACACTGAGAGGAAATCATTGTTACTCTGAAACTATTAATCCTTGGCTAATTCTGACTCGCCAAAGAAAGCAAACATATTCATATATATTTATATATAAATAAAATAAACAAATAAGTAAACATTATTTGATACATTCATGTGTTTTAGTGATATAGACATATTCATTATACCTGCAAAGAGTATTGCATTTTAGGGCTCCTGCACCAAAATTATTTCCTACGTAAGAAAGCCGATCTGTTTCTGCGTTCTGAGTAGGAAAAAAAAAGCAGTAAGTTATGGATGCTGGTTTTCTAGGTGAAGGCATTTTCCAGAAGGTTTTCCCACTTTATCCTAAGACATCCCAAGTATGAATTTATTACAACAATGTATAAATGAATGCCAAGTAAATAGATCTATAGTCTCTTCTAATATTTCCCTCTTTTCCTAGTTAAATGCTTACTAAGCCCAGCTAGAGAAGTTGGTTTTACTGATTATACTCATTAGAAATTGTCCATTATTTTTATAAAAATTATATCCTGAAAGTAGTGCAATATATACATAGGTTCAAGCAGATAAACAAGGAAAATAGAGAACTCTTTTCCTTATGTATATTTTATTAATTGCTTTTGACCCTAAGCAGCTACAAATCTCTAAGCTTTTTATTTTGCTGTCATTTTTTGGTACTGTATATTGTATACTAAAATTTTATGTTTTAGGCAGACATTAAATTTTAATTCTGTAAATTACATTGTGTATATTAATGTATTAATGATATATTATTTTAAAACAAATACAATTTCCACAAAAAGCAACCAGAGGTATTCAATTCAAAAGAGAATTTGATAACAGCAACTATAACTTCATTACTGCACGATGATAAAATGAGGCTACCAAATTGTTTTTTTTATTAACTTATTTAATACGTATGGACATACTAAAATCAAGTTTCAGACTTAATACTCAGATATACAACTAACCCTTATATGCCCAATAAATTATTACCAAAACTATTAGGCAGTGAAAATACATGCATATGAACAGTTTTTATTTAATATATCTCAAACTTGTATGCACTTTTCATGACGTCAGTTGTAGAGTTTTTTAATGCTATGTGCTGAAGCAGCTAAAATACTTATACAATAGAATGACAAGAAGCAATTTGAACAGATCTTCCATTCCTGGAATTTATAAAAAATAAACCTTCATCTGTGTGACATCAATTCCCCACAGAGCAGACACATTAAAGGGAAATTGGTGCTATGAAATTCAATAGAGACATGAATTATTGCACTGGAACAAAGTTTGACGATGAACCTTAAGTTTCATAAAGGGGGCACACTTCTATTCATAATGCATACCATAAATGTAATAGATCAACATATTTAAATTAACACAAAAGCATGGAACAAGTTTGTAATTACCAAAATTGTATAATTCTTCTTTCTGGGATTATTGATGTCTTTGTTTCTATACAAAGTGAAATTCATATTTTCAGGATTCTTCAGTTTCCCATTTGTAAACTGAACTGAAATTGAACAGCAAGAAAAGAGCAATTAAGAATCTTTGAAGAGATCAAAATCATTGTGTTTATCATTCTCACCAAAGGTTGTCACACCTAATCAAATCTCAATATGCTTAAATCAGTTTGGATCTTGTCCAGTATTAAAAACTTTCCAGTACTATTTTTATCAAAAAATTCATGAATAACACCTTAAATGTTGGATTAAATGTAATACATATATAACCAATTCATTCTTTCCCCATGAGTTGTTGTTTAAAGTTTATGCCCAAGTGAGCACAAATCCACATCTTTGGACAGGGCGCAATGAAAAAAACTGGCATAATCCACTGGCATGGATGCATCTACAGAACAGGTAGTCCTGGAGGTATGACCACAATTGAACCCAAACTTTCTGTTACCAAGACATTTGTTGAGTTTTGCCCCATTTTACGACCGTTCTTGCCACAGTTAAGGTGCATCACTGGTTAAGTTAGGGACACAGTTAAGTTAATCTGCCTTCCCCTTTGGCTTTGCTTATCAGAAGGTCGCAAAAGGTGATCACATGACCCAGGAAAATGCAACGGTCATAAATATGAGTCGGTTGTGAAGCATCTGCATGTTGATCACGTGACCCTGGGGTCATAAGTGTGGGAAAAAAAGGGTCATGAGTCACTTTTTCCAGGGCCGTGGCAACTCTGAATTGTTACAAAATGAACTAAAGGAACAGTATGTCGAGGACTACCTGTACATTCGTTGCACTCGAGTTCGATCCTCGGCAGAGGCTAATATTTGGAATAGATTCTCTTGCTCGAGCAGGGGGTTGGACTAGATGACCTCCAAGGTCCCTTCCAACTCTGTTATTCTGTTATTCTAAGAGCACCCAACCCGTTCCTCCTTACTGCCTCTGTCCGGCCACTCAGCTCGAGGAATCGGGAAACTTTTCTCCCTGTCCTCTCGTACCATCCCCATCACGCTGCCCACCTGCAGGACTCCCGGCGTGGAAAACCAAAAATAAAGGTCAAGCTGAAGGGAACAAGAGCCCCCGAAGGAGTCACAACCACAACGCCACAGATTCCCCTTTTCCACGGGGGAGTCTCACCTAGCGGAGCGCTCTGCCCCTCCTGGGGGTCTCCCCGGTAGATCCACTCAACTTCCCCCTCCATGGTAGAAACACACCACAAACCACCGCCGCCGCCAGATCCCCGGAAGAGGCGGGGCCAGCTCCAAGTCCTGGCCACACCTCCCTTCCTAGGCACTTGCTTCCCCTCAATTAAGCCTCGCTCGCCACCTACAGATGAGGAAGAGGATCTGAGCAGCCCGTGTGTGTTCCAGTTGCTCCTGGAAAGGAGAAAACCAAAGTTAAGGTTGAATTCGACTGCTACTGATTTCAGCAGCAGCACGTCCGTGGAGTTTTCCTGGTCACCACATGACTTGAGTCCCATTACCTTCTTCTACACAGAGGTCTCCAAACTTAGCAACTTTAAGACTTGTGGACTTCAACTCCCAGCTACGCTGGCTGAGGAATTCTGGGAGTTGAAGTCCACAAGTCTTAAAGTTGCTAAGTTTGAAGACCCCTGAATCTAGCATGCTTTTTTTCCCTCTAATTAAAATCTCTTTTCTAGAAACGCACCTTGATTTCCCCCCCCCATACACAATCCACAGAATTCTAGAAAATTATTGCGAGTTCAATTTCCGTTTTTTTTTTTCCTTTGGCTATCTCTTTAACTCAAAGGGCACGATAGTTTATTTCCTGGGACTGTTCGGTTCAAAAAGATCTTCAAAAAGATCTTGACTCTGTATCAGAATGGTCAAACAAATGGCAAGTTAAAATCTCAACAAATAAATGCTCTGTCTTACATATTGGCAAAAAATAATAATCAGAAAATAAAATACAAGCTGAATAGTCAAGACCTTGTTGATGATCCAAACTCTGTCAAGAACCTTGGCGTACTCATCTCAAATGATCTAAGTGCTAGACTAGCCCACTGTAACTACATAGCCAAAAAGGCATTAAGAGTTGTTAATCTAATACTACGTAGCTTTTTCTGTGGTAATATCATACTATTAACTAGAGCATACAAAACATTTGCTAGATCAATACTCGAATACAGCTCATCAGTCTGGAACCCACATTACGTATCTGATTTTAACACAGTTGAGAAAGTCCAGAAATATTTCACAAGAAGAGTTCTCCACTCCTCTACTCGTTGCAGAATACCTTATGCCACCAGACTAGAAATTCTAACCTAGAAAACCTAGCCTTCGGTCCAATCTTAGTATATAAAATCATACATTGCAATGTCCTACCTGTCAGTGAATACTTCCGCTTCAACCATAACAATACAAGAGCAAACAATGGATACAAACTCAAGGTTAATCGCACCAAACTTGATTGCAGGAAATACGACTTCAGCAACAGAGTGGTCAATGTCTGGAATACTCTGACTTTGTGGTTTCTTCCCCAAACCCCAAAAACTTTAACCTTAGACTGTCTACTATTGACCTCACCCCTTTCCTAAGAGGTCTGTGGGGACGTGCATAAGCGCACCAACGTGCCTACTGTCCCTGTCCTATTGTTTCTTTTTATTTTTCTTATATGTATCCATTTCATGTATTTATAACTATGTATATACTTATACCTATTATCTTTTAAGTGATTGACAAATCAAAATAAATAAAATAAATAAAAATATTTATTTTGGTGACTAGTGTTTTGGATTCAAGGGTTTGCTTAAAAACTGCATGGGCAGTGTTCACTATTTGAGAAGTCAGTTACCCTGCCTGAAAAGAAGTTTTAATCCTGGCTTAAGGTCTCATTTGACACTATCCAAGAGTGCCTCGTGGTATTTTTTATCCCTTGCTTTTAATAAGCTGAAGAACAAATTATGCAACATAAATAATGTAATAGGTGTAATTTCCTCTGAGTGTAGAAATGGACTTTGTTCTTAATTCCCACCAAAAATCCCAGTGGACTCAACTTGATAGGTATGAAAAGTAATTTTTAGCACACTGATGGGAAGAAAAAAAAACGTTTACTTTTCAGGAAAGGTTTGTTATTTTCCCTCCCATGGGATTTAGACCTTAAGATAAATAAAGTATTTCTTGCCTTAAGGCACGCTTAAACGAGCTGCATGAATCCTATTGAGGTTTCCAGAAATGAGGGCTATTGGCAGAGTAATGGCAAGGATCATAAAGAACAAGCACAAGCTAAAGAGATAATCAAGTTCTTTATAATGATTCAAGTGAATTGCATGGTGTAATTTTTTTACGTAAATTTATTGGGATGTCCAAAAAGATCCGATGCACGCTTTCCTAGGATTAAGATTCATATATACAGGTAACAATTTCCTTTAATACTTTTATAATGCCTAAGATGCATTGGGTTTTATATACATATATACGTATGCGAAAACACTTGGGAGAATTCGTTATTCTTCCGACTTTTTCTCCTTCCAGTATATCCCCCATTTAGGAAAACACACGCAATGGTGCAGGTCTCTGAAATTTCTGGTTTAGTGCTAAGTCACTTGCGGACTTTCCATCCGCAACTACCAAGAAGCAATCCCGGCTTCTGCATTCACCAAGGATCGCACGCACGCGCCGAACGTCCTCCTCCAACTGTCGAAATGCCAGTCTCCGGCGGATTTTGCGAGCCGCGAGTGGGCGACCACTTGCGTGACGTCACTTCCGTCTGGAGTACCGCCACAGCTTGGGGGAGGAGAAAGGCGGAGACTGGCAGCGAGTGAGTCCGCCCCCTAAGGAACGGAAGGAAGGACAAACGGACGCCACGGGAGTAGAGAACAACGGGTGCCCCTCCCTCCCGGAGATACGGAGTTCGGGACGGGAGGGGACGATCGTCGCCTTATTTTTTTCCAGCGCAGGTGAGGCCGTGCACAACGACAGTTACAAAGAGACGACCAAATGTTGGGCGCGCGCTGAGCTGTGATTGGGCAATGACATGCGAGTCTAAATGTAGGGCGCGCGCGAGGAAGGGGCGTGGCAGACGGCAGCGGGCGCGCTGCGCTGCGATTGGCTGCGAGGGGCGCGTTAGGGGGCAGTGGAAGGCGAGACGATGCGTGTGGCGGTTGGAGGGGCGTGCGCGCGTGTGTGTGTGTGGTGGGGGAGAAGGAGGTGGGCTTCACTGAGCTCTCGAGGGCGCGCGCTTCTGCGCTTTGGGCTTGAGCGGAGGAGCCGGTCGTGATCCGCGCGCGGAGGCATTCCGCCGGGTGCTTGGTGAAGGCGGGGATTGGTGTCGGCCGCCCGATTCTTCCCAGTGCGGCCCGGCCTCTCTACTTGTGAGAGGGGGGCTTCAAGGGTGAGGCACGCATGCTCCTTGGTGGTCCGAGGGGGCGGCGTGAATCTCTCGCAGACTGTCAACGAAAAGAGAGCGCGAGGTTGCTGCTGCTGCCGCCGCCGCCACGCCCCCTTTCCCCCCTTCCCGGGTTCCCGGCGAGGGCGGGGCATGGACTGGTGAGTGGCCTGAGGAGGCCTGGAGCGGGGGGGGGTGGGGGGCGTGTTCGCTTTCTGTCCACAGACCTTATCATGGGCCTGTTGCTTTGGAGAAGCCAGAGAGGGGCCTCCCCAATTGACTCTGGTGCTCTGAAAGGGGTCATTCAGCTCTTCTCCTCCCCGAAGAAGCGGGTTTCCATAGAGCGCTGCTTTGCTCGGCCGGTTGGAAACTTCTGTTTTGGGGCGTGTGTGTGTGTGTGTGGGGGGTTGGGGTGAAGTTTTGCTCTTGTCTCCTCCCTTCCAAATACCTATTTTGGTTGCTGAGTTTAATTTGGTTTGGGCCTTTGCTGGGGGAGGAAAAAGTCCAGGTACTTGAAAGCTGAACTTGAGTATCTTTAAAAAAAAAAAATCTTGCCTGTATCCGTGAAACTCTAAAGCTGTTCTTCCTATAGGAACCTACCCAACAGTAGAGATTAATTTCCTTGGTATCCTGGATTGAAAGGTGGATATATTTGTCAGGATTTTTTTTTTAATTGGGACTTCCAGAACAAATACATAGGTTAACATTTTAGTTATTTTAAACATTGTGGGTTAAGTTCACTAGAACCCTATTTTTTTTGAGGAGGTTTGGCTGTGAACAAGGTACCTTACATGTTATCTCTTACTAGGAATATCAACAGCATGTATGGCGTTTGTTTGATGGTGTTTATTAAATGTTTATTTTGAGATTTGATTTGGTTCTATGGAAAAATACCAACAAGTCAGTCTAGTTCAGGATAATTATCAGTTACAGTGTTGGATATTCAAATTACAAATTACTCTTGTTTAGATAACTTCTCACTCAGATCTTAATATTTGTGAAGGATAGGAAGTGACAGGGTGTAAATGATGCTACTGTTCCCATGGCCACAGTTTTTGTCTGATAATTCTAAAACATAGTTTAGAAGTCTCCATGTCTGACTCTTTTCATTTGGGTAATCTGCATGGCAGCTTGTTGTGATATCCCAAGTACCAGAGATGAAAGGAACCTTAAATAAAACACAAGTATTAACTAACAGCTTTAACGTTCCTTTCATTTTGTTCCTTTTATTTAGTGTATTAAAATACACTGACTAACTGCTATTAAGGTTGGTCATACAAAAAAAAAACCCTCAGAATTATTATGGGGTGCATTTTTCTCTCTGCTATATTCATATTATAATTAGATAGAAATAACACGAGAAAGTAAAGTGACAGGGAAATAAACAGACTTCTGTTGGATTAGCCTGTTTTTCTGTATAATTGTATTAGATGAGGGATGTCAAACTCAAGGCCTGGAGGCCAGATCCAGCCTGCGGGATACTTAGGTCTGGCCCACGAAGCTGCCCTTGAAACAGCAAAGGACTGGCCCGCGGTACCTCTGCCAGTGAAAACGGAGCTCCGGAAGGCCACAGGCGGTCTTCCTGAGCTCTGTTTTTGCTGGCAGAGGGTTGCAGGAGGCCATCACAGCCAAAACTGGAGTTTGGGAGCCTGTTTTCACCGGGAGAGCATTGGGCCGCCACAGGCACCCCAACACAAGTGATGTTGAGCTGGTCATGCCCAGCCTGGCCCCGAAGTCAAACACAGCCCTGATGTGGCCCTCAATGAAATCCAGTTTGACACCCCTGTATTAGACTAATGTACCAATGTACAACAACTATTTGGAGTTTCAGACAGAAATCTTTCTTCTTCCTATCTTCATGTGCTTGTGATTATACCTGGGATCTTTCTACATACTGCAGAGTTTTACCATAACCTTTCTGCTCTTCCTTAACTCTGTATCTTTTTTTTTTTTATTTAAAGGATTAGAAGTCCACAAACACCCATGTTTTTATAGAAGCTCAAGATGCAACTTTATCTTGAATTCTGTTCCCTCAGAATAGTCGTGTATACTAAAAGGCAATCGTTTATATTAATTTTTAAAAATATGCTTCAGAAGGATTGCTATACGCTATTAAATTGTATATTTTTTGTGGGATAAAAGTATGTTTTAGGGTGTAGATTTTACTTTATTTAGGCAAATGCAATTAAATATTTTTCATTGCTAGTACATACTTGCTGCTCCTTACTTTTCTGAGATCAAAATAGAGTAATAATTATATATAGCGCATGATAAAAACCACTTGTCCATTAAGAGATAGCTTTGTAAACCTTTGAAACTGTTGAATTGTTAACAAAATAAATTAAAACATCCATTTGGAAGGAATATTAAAAAGCATCCCTTTCTGAAAGTTAGAGGTGACTAAATAGGACCATGAAACCATAATTACTTGCTCCTTATCCTGTTTTATGTTGGAGCTGTAATGTCAAACTCAGATTGAAAACAGTATTAACTTATTCAAGAAAAGTGTGGGCACCACAGTCATATAACCATCCTAAATTATTCTATCTCAAATAGACATTAAGACTGTATATAAGAAAAAGAAATGGTCCTATATTTGTGACAGGTAGCTTATTAAATATTTATAGCATTTAGATAACATATTAGATAAATATGCAGTAGAAGCCAAAGGTGAGAAAATGCAACCAGCTTCCTAGTCCTGAATATTGAATCTTTTGCACTACCTCCCCCCAAAACAAAGCATCACAACAGCACAAGAGCTTATGGTTGTATCAATTTTGCATCTTTTGCCATTACTGCCAATAGCACATGGGAAATAAGGAATGACATACTGTAGCAGAGTATTTTTCAAGTGGCTCTTGAAGATATCTCTCTGGCTATTGATGGAAATAGGATTTTCATGTGTGTGAAATCTATACTTAATTAAATAAGGATTTAGCATGTTTATGATGGAAATCTATTTTATTTAAAATAATTTCATCAATGATATAATCCATTTAAAACCAACACCTTTTTAAGAAGCCCATCCTGATGTGCGCAAGCCTACACATATAAGGACAGATTTCTTAACCTAGGCTATCTTTTACATCTTGTTAATTTGCCATAGACCAAACTACCGATAAAAAAAATTTCTTCTCTTCTCCGAAGTAATAATTCTATTTTTATAATTCTATTTTTTTTTCCAAATGCAGTATAGAACCTTATAGCAAGCTACTTAGAATGGCACTCCTCTTCCACCTTTTGATCTATCTGCTATATATCCCTTTGTATTGTTGGAAGTTGTGATTCCCCTGTCTTCTAGGAAAACATTAGAAGAAAGGAAGAGGTGAAAACACAAGCAGGGTCAGCTCCATCAGCCCCCACCCTTTGTCAAGTAGGGCTTTTACAATAGCTGGAGCCAGCTTACTTTTCACAACAAAGGAAGGAGAAAATTACAGGCATGAGATACAGAGAAAAAAACCCTACAAACTAGCTAAGATCCTTTCCCATAGAAATCAAATGGATGGCAAGCTATAAAATTTGTGAAAAGCAAATCAAAAGGCGTAACAGGAAACTCAGGATATTGCAACCTAATGCAACAAACAGCTACTATAAAACAATTACCAAGATCCCAGGAAGAGATCCCAATATCAAAAGACAGGAACTCATCACACACACACAAATCAAAGACTACAAAGTTTCACACTTACAAAATCAAAGGATCTGACGGGTATAAAAAAGGGTTTCCCTACTCACAAGATTAGATTAATCCTAGGAACGCTGTGAGATTCCTTACCTGCCTTCCTATTAATAAACTGATTCTGACTTTCAACGCAGCTGACCAAATCATTTTGCATTTCTCCTAGCCGGGAAATTTGAATCCACAAAAGGAAAGAACTTTGCCTATTACAAAAGGCTTCTTTTTCCTTTCCTCAATTGGCGACTCTGGTGGTTTCCCGGACAACCTAGCCACCGGACAGGGTCCGGAGATCAAAACCCAGCCGGCATGGACCTTCTGTGTCCGGGGAGAGCATCCACGGACCCTGCCCGGGAGGGTCTCCTTGAGACTTGAACTCAACGGCTCAGATCTTGTTATTTGGACGAAAGACACACCAACATTCAGGGCAGTGATCTGAACCCTGAAATCAATAACAGAGTCACAACCCATCCCGGGAAGACATGAATCAGTTACTGCATGTTTTCCTAACTCAGGATGAACTATTGAAACTATTTTGAGAAAACAGCACAAATAACCAACCAACCTATTAAAGGGCAAAAGCTAATCTAATGGAAGCCCTAGAGGAAATAGGAAAAAAGCCCCTCAACTGGTCAGGATTTCAAAAGACAACCCAAAAGGAAAATCCTGATGCCTTTTGGGTTCATCTCTCAGAGGCAGCTGTGATATATGCCCACCTAGACCCAAGCTGCCAAAAGGACCAGAATTTTAGCCTCAGCCTTTGTGGACCAGGCTACTAGTGATATCAGGGATCACTTCCATTGTATTGTAGCTAACTGGCCCACCTTGGAAATAGCAGAGTTGCGCAGAATCGCAAACTTTGTCTATGACCAAAGGGATAAATTAAAAGAGGAATAAAAAGATATGAAAAGGAAGATAGAGAGACATGAAGAGCTAAGAGTTTTGTTGCCATGCACCATAATGCCAGGCAAGTACAGTGAAGGACTGCTGGTATCAGGCAGGGATGCTGGCAAGTGTAGGCAATGTAGGTGCAAACATTGCTATAAATGTGGTAAAACAGGGCATTTTGGCCGATACTGTAAACAAACTTGGTTTCGCAGTCAGCCTCAAGATTTGCCCAGAGGCTCCATGCCAAGCAATAATCCATATCATAGAGGTCAGCAGAAATATAACCAACCTCGCAAGACACCTACAGCCCTTTTCCACATAACAACGAACACAGAGATAATGATAGATCTCAATGGGGCCAGGGAAGGGAAGGGATGAGAAGCTTTCCCACTTGGAACTGAACCCAGAAGAATATTTCTTCCAACACTTTTAAAGAAGTGAATACCAAGAGATTGGGATGACTCCATTCCAAGATACTGAGGATCACAGGGTAAATTCTTCTACTTTATAGAGACTTTCTTCAGCTGAAGCTGCATGAACACTATATGTTTGGGCTAGCTAATACAAGAAGCTCTACCATTTCTGGAATTTAACAAATATAAAGGAGAACCACAGTCATTTGTTTAATTGTTATCTTGAATGGGGAATTTTGGTGAGTATGGCAATATGTCAAGGTACAAAAACAGAGCAAGTCCATAAGGCTTTTGCAGTTGTTGCAAACTGTTGTGTGTTGGAGGGTGAAACCAGGAACAAAAATCTGGTGGTGGTGTTTTTTTTAAAGACAGTATATTAAAGAACTGGATATATCCTATTCATTTCAATGTTCTTCCTGGCCCAGCAAATATCTTATAATCTGTACAGAAGTTGTGTGCAATTTCCATTGCTATATTTATTTTGCCTGCTCCCTTTTTTATCCGTCTTAGCAGCTTTGAACTGATTATTGCAGAGGATTTATTCCCATTGCTCTCTTAGTTTGAGTTTTTTCATTTGTTTTTCTCTTCTCCCTTCTTTTCTGTTATTGGACTATATACCTCTGTATAAAATTAGACAAAGGGCCACAGATGGCTCCTGGTGTAATAAGCACTAGAAATCCAAATTATTAAATATATTCAGTGAATATAGTTAAATAGCTAAGGCAGATAATAGATTTCTTCATGACTTTCAAAAATGCAATAAATAAAATTAATAATTCTATATCTCAAAAGCTCATTAACAAAAACCAGAAAAGCACATTTTAGTCTATTGTATATACATATATTAAATGTAAGGTATTTTTATTTATAATATTTGACTGACTCACTTAGAATCAAATGCTACTATTTAAAACTTATTCTCCAAAGCTTCAAGCCAAAATTGTTTTAGTTTGATTGATGGTTTTAAATGGACATGTTTGAGATTAAATCAGAGCTTTACTTATAAAAACTGTATGCTGCATAATTAAACTATTTCATATTTTTCTATTTAGGGCAGGGATGTCAAACTGGCTTTCTTTGAGGGCTGTATCAGCATTGTAGTTCTCCTGTGGGCGGGGGGGGGGGAGAGACGGGACGGATGCCTCCTGCACCACTGTGCCGGCCAAAACGGGGCATGGGTCTCCCATGCCTCATTTTCAGCCTCCATGGCCTCCTGCAGCATTCTTCTGACCAAAAACGGGCTGTGCGGTAGCCCCACAAGTCCTCCACGAGGCCCATTTTTGTCTGGCAGAGCACTGCTGGAGGCCAGGGAGGCAAAAAATGGGCCTCATGGGGCCTCTGCGCAGCCTGTTTTTAGCCAGCAGAGTGCTACAGGAGGAGGCCGAAAACTGGTCTTGGGGGGGGGGGGCTGAATGCACCCTCCCACAGGCCGGTCCTTTGATATTTCCAGGCCAGTCCTGCAGGCCAGATTTAACCCCACAGGCCGGATCCAGCGCACAGGCCTTGAGTTTGACACCCCTGATTTAGGGCATTTTTATAGAAAGTCTCAGAAAACATGTATAGACTCTTATTATAGTTTACTTGACCCTAGTTCCAAAATGTGACTATTGCATTGTGGCAAGGAAAAAGAAGCCTTGCCCTTTAAGGAAAAAGGCAAAACTCTTTCTTTTGTGGATTCAAATTTCCGGGCCGGGAGATTTTACTGCAAAATAATTGGTCAGCTGCATTGGAAGACAGAATCAATTTATTAATAGGAAGGCAAGTAAGAAGTCCTACAGTGTTTCTGGGATTAATCTAATAAGTGAGTAGGAAACCCCCTTTCTTATACTTCAGGTTGATTTTGTAAGAGTGAACTCTTGAAGTCTTTGATTTGTGTTTGTGTGATGAGTTCCTGTCTCCTGAGATTGGGATCTCTTCCTGGGATCTTGGTAGGAGTAATTGTTTTATAGTCCAATCTCTGTTTTTCCCTGATCCTTTGTAGCTATCAGTTTGCACCTGGTTGCAATACCTCGAGTTTTCTGTCATACCTTTTGGTAAATTTTTTCCTTCCTGCCATACTTTTTATGACTGTGTTTTGGTGAGTATTTCCTTTCATGTGTCTGAGGTTTTTTTTCCCTTTTCCTTTGAGAGTTTGCTTTTGCAAATTTTATAGTTTGACATCTATTTGATGTCTATGGGAAAGGATCTTAGCTAATTTGTAGGCTTTTTCTGTATCCCATGCAAAGTGAGGGCTAATGGAGCTGACCCTCCTTGTGTTTTCACCTCTCCTTTCTTTTAGGGGAATTTTCCTTCCCCTTTTGATATTTTAAAATTTCTTTTTATTTTCCTAGGAGAATCGTAACTTCCAACAGCATTTAGATTCAAACAGAAGATTATAGATGGAGTTCCAACTCTGCTATTTTTCTTGCTCTAGGAGATTTCTAAGATAACAAATTATATGCCATATTTCTAGATCAGCGAGTTCTATGAACTACTGGCAGGTTGGTGGCTGGGGAAAATGGCAAAATTGCAATAAATTATTGTTTCTGTCTTTCCATGAAATAATCTCATGTTTGTCTTGGAAGTTTATTTTTCTTATTAATAATAAGCAATGACATTCTAGCCCAAGGACTAGATTGTATTAACCAGGATTTTGATGGACTTGTGCTGTTAGGGATATTTCTCGAGAATGGTATTCAGGAATAGGCATGTTTTCCTACTTAAAATAGACTAATTTTGAATGCAAGATATTTCAGCTTTCATTAGAAGATGTTCTGGTAACTTTGTTTAGATAAAGATGTTTTCTAGTAAACCAAGCTTTTAAAAATGGCTCTATTCATTTTTGTCCCAAATACAAAAGTATCTGAATTATTTGAGGGAAAAGGAAACATTTCATCCAATTCTCAGTGTCTGCCCGTTTTTTCAGACAACTCACAATCCCCTCAGTTTCTGTGCTGGTTCTTTAGCAATTGTACTAAATTGACTCTCAAAAGTGTTTACTTCGATATAATCATTGAAAATTGAACAACAGAATGTATTTTCTATTGTTTAGATTGGAAAAAACTCCAACTTAATATTTTATTTGCAATTTGCATCCATTCATTGTTATTACTAATGAATTCATGACATGGAATACAGTTGGGACTGAAATTTTGGTTGTAAGTCGAGGCAGTCACCTGACTGGACTTGATTTTATGATAATTCTTATGGCAATCATTAAGCAAAATCATATAGTTGTAAGTTTGAATCATGCAGTTATTAAATGAATCTTGAGGTCATAAGTGTGAAGCCATTTTCCCCAATGGCCAGAAAAACATTGCAAATGATCATATGACCGCGGAACACTGCAAACCAGTTGCAGTGGGAATTCAAGTGACTGTAACTATGTTTTCCCTTTTCCTCACTCTCTTGCCTTTGGAATGCTTACCTGGCACTGGAATAATTATCAAGAAAGGAATTGCTTGTGTTTACATACATTGGAGAGGAAGGGATTACAAGAGAGCAAGCAAGCACAGCAGCCTGGTTGCTCTCGTATAATTCTTTCCTCTCCAATCTGCTCTGGTGGAAGGGGGGGGGGAGTAGGATTAGCATAGAAGAAATTACCTAAATATTGCCTCCTTGCTCTGAGGAGTGAAAAGAGGGCAAAAAAAAAAAAAAAGGTCAATCACAGAACAGTGCATACTCACTATAATGACAATTATACCGTATGACTGAAAAAGCTACAAAGGTTATAAATGCATGCTTGGTGGCAAAGTTATTTTTCCAACACCATCATATCTTTGTATGCTTGCTGAACAAGTAAGCAGTCAGTAAGATCTCGCAGTAAGCAAGGTCCACCTGTATTGTCAAAGAGACTCATAATTGACAGTGCAATATGTTAAATAAATGCTCTGTAGGATACCAATATCATCCATAATTTGTATTTCCAAAAATGGTTCTAGGTTTCATATAGGACTTGAGATCTTAAAATCAAAAACAATTGATGACTGTAATATAGAGCTTCTTTTGAGTTCATCTACCAAAATTTATATTAGGAGAGGATAGATAACATTTGGGAATGCTGTTAGTGCTGATGAATAAACTTGCCAGCTTGTCTTCTGGTAAGTGAGTGCCTTTTATACAGCACACCATTGTAGCAAGTATTTTGTGAGAGTAATTAATTCTAAAGGTATTCCCAGTCCAAAAAGTTTTATAAACTGTACTATAATAGGATCCCTTTTGTTTTTACAACTTCATTTTTTTGGTTGGGATAAAATACCAAGATGTTCATATGCTTATCTTTTTAAAGCATGTTTTCTTTTCTTTTGTAGGATCATGGATTTTCCAGGACACTTTGAGCAAATCTTCCAGCAGTTGAACTATCAACGGCTTCATGGTCAACTTTGTGATTGTGTCATTGTGGTTGGAAATAGGCACTTCAAAGCACATCGTTCTGTTTTGGCAGCATGCAGCACACACTTCCGAGCTCTCTTCACTGTAGCAGAAGGAGATCAGACTATGAATATGATCCAGTTAGACAGTGAAGTAGTGACAGCTGAAGCTTTTGCTGCTCTCATTGATATGATGTACACCTCTACACTCATGCTTGGAGAGAGCAATGTTATGGATGTGTTGCTAGCAGCTTCTCACCTCCATTTGAACTCTGTGGTAAAAGCATGCAAACACTATCTCACTACAAGGACATTACCCATGTCTCCACCAAGCGATAGAGTTCAAGAGCAGAATGCACGCATGCAGCGGTCTTTCATGCTTCAGCAGCTTGGGTTAAGTATAGTGAGCTCTGCTTTAAATTCTACCCAAAGCACAGAAGAGCAGACAAATCCTATGAGCTCGTCAGTCAGAAGCAACATTGAACAACGAAGTGCTTTTCCAATACGGCGTCTCCATAAACGTAAACAGTCTTCTGAAGAAAGGGCTAGACAACGCATTCGGCCTTCCATGGATGATTCTATCATGTCAGATGTTACTCCTGAAAGTGCACAGACTGTGGTTCATTCACGAGATGAATTTTTTTCCCCAGACTCCTTGAAAATTGTGGACAATTCTAAGACCGATGGTGTGAGTAACCAGGAAGATAATACCGTTATGTTTGATCAATCCTTTGGTGCTCAGGAAGATCCTCAAGTGCCCAGCCAATCTGACAACAGTGGGGGAACTATTTCTCAAATGTCTATGGCATCGCAGGCGACTCAAGTTGAAACTAGTTTTGATCAAGACACCGCTTCTCAAAAAAACAGTTTTCAGTGTGAGAATCCTGAGGTTGGACTAAGTGAAAAAGAACACATGAGAGTAGTGGTGAAATCTGAACCTTTGAGTTCTCCAGAGCCCCAGGATGAAGTGAGTGATGTCACATCCCAAGCAGAGGGAAGTGAATCAGTTGAAGTGGAAGGTGGAGGAGTAAATGCTGAAAAAATAGAACTGAGCCCTGAAAGCAGCGATCGTAGTTTTTCTGACCCACAGTCTAGTACCGATAGAGTGGGGGACATTCATATTATGGAGGTAGGAAATAACATAGAACACAAGTCCACTTTTAGTATTTCAAACTTTCTGAATAAGAGCCGAGCCACTAGTTTTGGTGCCAGCCAGAATCATGAGGACAACATTCCAAATACAACTAGTGACTGCAGAATGGATGGTGATGCCTCTTATTTAATTAGCCCAGAATCTGGGCCTGCTAATAGTCATTCTTCAGCTTCTGTTTCTCATGTAGAGAATCCTTTTAATGAGAGCACAGACTCGCATTTTGTCAGGCCTATGCAGGATGTCATGGGCTTGCCTTGTGTACAAACCTCTGGCTACCGTACAGCAGAGCAATTTGGGATGGACTTTCCAAGATCGGGCCTTGGATTGCATTCTTTGTCAAGGGCGGTAATGAGCTCAAGGGGGGGCGCCAACAGCTTTCCTGGGTATCGTCGCATAGCCCCCAAAATGCCTGTCGTGACTTCTGTTCGGAGCTCTCAAATGTCAGACAATGCTCCGAGTTCTCAACTGCTAATGAACGGGGCTACTTCCTCTTTTGAAAACGGGCATTCGTCTCAGCCTGGCCCACCACAGCTGACCAGAGCCTCGGCTGATGTTCTTTCAAAGTGTAAAAAGGCCTTATCTGAACACAATGTCCTGGTAGTAGAAGGTGCTCGCAAATATGCCTGCAAAATTTGCTGCAAGACTTTTCTGACCCTCACAGACTGCAAGAAGCACATTCGCGTGCATACTGGGGAGAAACCATATGCTTGCTTAAAGTGTGGCAAGAGGTTCAGTCAGTCGAGCCATCTGTATAAACATTCCAAAACTACTTGTCTTCGTTGGCAGAGCAGCAATATACCCAGCACTTTGCTTTAATTCTTTTCCTCTGTCCCATGTTGCCAATAATTTTAGGAAAGCGTGGAGTCTAAGAGGCAAACACTTACAGTGTGATTCTGCCACACACCTTAAAAAAAGGCTTGATTATTTTTAATACTTGTACCATACCTACCTCACAGGGGTGTTGTGAGGCTTAAACAACTTTTTAAAAGCGCTTTGAAATTATCCAGCTCTATCACAAACTAAAAAGATTGCAACCCTTGGGAGAAAGCCCCATTGAATGTTCTGGGGTTTATTTCCAAGTAAGCATGTTTAGGATTGGGCTGTACATATTACATAAGGATACAATACTTGGCATTGTTCTTTCTGATTGGATGGTCTGAAAGAATAAAGCCTACTTGTACAGCTAATGCATAATTAGCTAGTATTGTTATAAGATGAAGGGCAAACTTTTTAATGGCTTTTTTAATGATGTGAAAGCATTTATCTGTATAATAGGTCGCTTAGTGTGTGTGAACAACATAACAAAGAGCTCTTTATTGTGAAAGGTTACATATCTTGAAGATGAAACCATCTTTGCACCTCAAAGTGCTTTTAAAGTGTGTGATAGTTTAACATAGTTTTAGGGGTCTGAATGTATTTTTGATTGTTTTGCAGTAACATACACTGTGTAATGAAGGTGCTTACCTTGAATACAATGCAAGTACGTTTTAGACTGTCTGATATATGTGTGTGTGTGTGTATGTATATACACACACTTTTGAATACTGCAAAATTTAGGTGTTTCATAGTTTTCCTTTTGTAAAATCTTGTACTAGAAAGTGAAGTGTTTATGTATTATTCTTGATAGTGTTTCTAATCAATTTGTATTCAATGTGTTAAAATTCAACCTAAGTCTTAAGTCTACTGTTGTTATTTCAAATAATTTTCATTTCTTGGAAGTTCAAAGAAATCTGTTTAATCACATTCTTTGTGATTAGGATTCCTTTAAAAATCCTCGATCCTTCTAAAATATTTCTTCCCTTTATTACTCTATACAATACTTAAAGCCAAGTGGGTCTAAGAATATTGTGCTTGTATCTATGATATGGGACTTATTTTGCATTGGCAACTGTTAAAAAAAATACCTTAGTGAACTAAGGTTGGCATTTATCATGGCTGTTAGATTAACTCCCCATTTAAACAACAGTTTCTGTGTGTTTGAAGGTTAAGGACATTTTGGAATATTCCAGAGTTCTGCAGCATATTTTCATTTTTAAAATCTCACTTCTATAAATAACTCAAAATAGTAAACATATCTGTTACTTCTTCCTACCGGTATTTTTCCCACAGCAACCACCCTGTGAAGTGGGCTGGGTCAAGGAAGAGTGACTGCACTAAAAGACACCCAGCCTGCTTTCATGCCTAAGGTAGGACTAGAACTCAGGCTCTCCCAGTTTCTAGCCTAGTGTTTTCAACCACAAGACCAAGGTGGTTATTTTTTTAATACTTTTTATTATCCTACCATCAAATTGTAATACATCTCTGTTCACCAATAATTTCTGCTACTAAATGTAGTGTTACTGGTAGCTGTATCTATAGTCTCTGGTTTTTAGGCTAGCTCTGCAATCTATAATGTAATCCATAATTTTAATGTGGCTGAGATTGTGGATATAGCTGTGAGGAAAAACAAGCGACTATAGAAAGTTAATTATAATCTTTACCCAGATTGTATGAAAAAATTGAAACACTAATGTTTTTTTTTAATGCAAATTCTAAATTAGGGTTTTCTTTTTAAGATTTTAGTGACATCTGGCAGCAATTTGCTAAACTGGTACTTGTCAATATTGGAAACAAAAATAGTGCAAGATAGGGGAGATACATAAATTTACCATCTCGGTGGCACAGTCATTTCTGCTGACTCGGCTGCCAGCAATTTGGCAGTTCAAATCCCACCAGGCTCAGGGTTGACTCAGCCTTCCATCCTTCCAAGGTGGGCAAAATGAGGACCCAGATTGTTGGGGGCAATAGGCTGACTCTGTAAAACAGCTTAGAGAGGGCTGTAACAGCACTATAAAGTGGTATTTAAGACTTAAGTGCTATTGCTATTTGTTTATGTATTTACTGTATTGAAGAGTTAGTTGCTGATGGGAAGAATAAGGCTGTGATACCATCTAACCTTTAATGCAGAACGTAGATGTCTGCTAAAGTTATAGATATATTGAGTCTATTAAAATAATGTGTCTGCTTAAATGCACTTGTTGAAATAATTGACAAAAGAAATCTTTTAATTCTTAAGCTTGCTTTCTTACCTGTGCTGTTAATTGGACCACTGTAGATTTAGCATATTGCTTTTAAAAAATTATGACACAGAAAGACATGATTTATTATGTGTTCTATTTTATTTGAAAAGCAACAAGCTTAATCAGAATTGACTGGGGACAAAAAGTTAAATCCACCATGTTTAAAAACAATTTATACTAGCTTGAATAGACTAGCTTCTCATAGTCTAAGTTCACTTGGCATATTTTCTCCTTTCAAACCAGCCAAAAGATTGTTAGCAGCCAACACTGACATTGTATTCCTTGTTGAGTAAGTGGCACTTCCAATATGAGGCAAGATTACTGTTTAAGGCATGAAAGATTAAAAAAAAGTATCATTAATACATACTACATGTAAAGTGTAAAAACAACCCTTTGTTAAATTAGTGCATAAAAACTGCCTTTTAATTGCAATGTCAGCTTAGTCACAGCCTAAGTGTGCCAAACTAAGTGGAGTTACAGTGGTTCATTGTGAGAAAAGCAGAGTGAGCGGAATGTCTTGTTTTTCTTTTCCTCTAGCAGCTCTGATACTTTGGGAAATACTAGGCTGATGCTCTAACTGTACAGAGGCATAGAAAATAGTACTATAGATTGGGGATGTGGAATTATTTAACAGATCTTTTATGAGGGTGAAAGTTCATTCTCCAAACTTCTGGGTTGGTTTCCGAACATTTCGTTGCCAGCTAGAAACATCTTCAGCAGCGATGTAATGTTTCATATACAGGCTAGGTAATATCTTCAGTGGAATTTAGGGGGAAAGTATTACTTGGCTGGTAACGAACGTTCGGAAACCAACCCACAAGCTCGGAGAACAAACCTTCACCCTCATCCTACACCCGAACTACAGATATTTGCCACTGTTGCAGATCTTCTATGTTTAAATTGATCAACTGATCAGATTTCTAGCCCTTAAAATTGCAAAAATCTGCTCAACTATGTATCTTCTCCTCAAAACCACAGATCTCTTATCTGCAAGCTGATCAAAATGATCCATTATTGGTTGATGCCTGCCAGCCACCATCTCCATATCAAAAACAATGCCAAAGTAGCAGTGCAAGTTAGATCATCTTACCACAAT
Source organism: Notechis scutatus (assembly GCF_049901735.1). NCBI lineage: Eukaryota > Metazoa > Chordata > Lepidosauria > Squamata > Elapidae > Notechis > Notechis scutatus. The sequence goes on from NC_142010.1 coordinate 172,241,412, forward strand.
TTTTGAGAGAAAGAAGTGGATGGTCTGTCGGCAGAGGTTCTGGGGTTGTGACATCTAAACCAGCTGCAGCAATTTGCCCATTCACTAAAGCTTCATAAAGATCATCCTGATTGACTACTGTCCCCCTGGATAAAACAAAATAAGAGAGATGGGATTTATGTATACTTCTTTTTTATTCTATTGTCTGATTCTTGGAGACCTGACAAGTTCCTGTGGCTTTCTTGGCAAGGTTTTCAAGAGTAGTTCGACATTGCCTCTGTGATAGGGCTATGAGAAAGTGGCTGGCCCAAGGCCATCCAAATGACTCTGCCCAAAATGGGACTAGAACTGTCTTCTAGTTTCTACTTTGATGCCTTAAGCACTACACCAAACTATCATGTTTTTATGTCCCATGGAAATACAAGAAAATTCCTGATTTTGTCCCTTTGTGGATTTTGGCAATTCAGAAATAACACTATATGTTATTTTCCTTACTTGTAGATCTCACAGGTGTAACAAACAATCTTGCACTTGGGGTAAAAAGTCCCGATATGTCACATGATGCTGCTGTGACAATGTGAGTTGGACACCCCTGCCTTAAAGCTTATTGCACATTCCCCCCCCATCATATTGCCTTTTCATATTCGGAGATATATTTCAAGATTCAGTGCTTGTGAAATGCCCTTCTCAAAGCCTCCAAAACAGAAAAAAACATTTCTAAAACTTTTGCCCAGCTAACTCCAGTGATCATATACCCCTAGCCACTCACCTGTGCTCTACCTGCAGATTAGAAGGGGATTAGCAATCCCTGTTTTTACAAAATGTTTTGCTTGGCTGTATCCAAAACAATTCCAAATATACAGGAAAATGTGACAGTACCAATACTCAAATTGAGAACAGCAATAGTGATAGAAATGATTTTAAGGATCAAACAGAAGGTGTCATTTAAGGCACAATCACTTCCTGATTGACCCCACACAAAACCCCCACCCCCCCCCCCTATGCGAAACACCTTCGCCCCCCCCCCCCCCCCCCCCCCGTTTTAACCTTAAATACACTGAGCAGAGGAAAGTAGATGGATTTCTCTCTGAAGTGGCTGAGGGTTGAACCTAATGATCATCATTTGATTATTTTCAAACATGGTGCTTGAATATAATGGATGCACAGAGAAAACTTTAGATCTGAATTATTTAAGCAACACATGATTCTGATAACACAGGAAGAAGTAAAACTGTGGAAATATATCACGGCAGTGGTAGTAACCTCCACAAAATTGGAACTTTATTCCAGGAAATAGGTACATTTCCCTCCCTTAACACAATGTCATGTCCACAACAGAAGCAGCAGCAGCAGCAGCTAATGCAAGGATAGAGAAATACTGAATGAAACATTGACTGAAATATCAATTTTCTTCAGCAATGGAAATTAATAATCAGCAAGACCTAATGCAGAATATCCCATGTAGCAATCACGGGCAGTAGGTTTGCTCTTTTAGGAATAACATTGTTTAAATGGTCGCATTATAGTGATGGATATTCAAGAGATACAGTATTTATCTACCTAGCTGTAGAATATCCTGTTGGGATGTTTACATACACAGTTTTCTCTCTCTTTGATTTGCCCATTTAATGAGTCAGCCACCAAAAGCATTTGATGTCAATCAACCAGTTGAAAAAGGCTGATCTATTTCCATATAGCTCAGTTTTCCTCAACTACCGTAGCTGAAAGTGGATTATTGGCCAGAGGCAACTTTCTCATGGCAGATGCAAAACTGAGAAACAATGGGAGCTGTGTGCTATGAAGAATACAGGTGAATCTGGGTGAATTCAGTGATATAGAATAGGAAAGAATAAATAATGGGACAATGTTTTTTTTCACCTGCTTGTATTGATGAATACTGATGTTTTCTTCATCTTATGGAAGAAGTCCCGATTGCACATCCCTTGGGTTTCAGGCACCAAAGAACAAGTTACAATGACAAAGTCCGACTCCTCTGCTAGCTTATCAAGGGATACTTGTAAAACAGAACAAAATATTGCCATCAATTATTAAGAGACTAGATTGCTTTTGCTGGCCTTCAGTCACCAGTTTTTCCAATAGGTCAGTTACAAGGAAACTTGCCAATAAGTCATTTGTGTGGGTGTAGGGTGATGTCATATTTAAGCCTAAACTATTTTCTTTTTAATACTTTTTCTTTTTTTTACACTTCACTGGTAAAATCAAGATAGACCATTGTTAAGCAGAGTGTTTCTTCTACTAGTTTTTAGCCAGTGATGTGAAGAAATAATTGCATCTCTATTACATTTGCCAACAACCACAGGAATAAACAAGGGAAAATAATGATCCTGATATTTAAAAATAATCCAATTAATGCTTACTTTTGAATGATTTAGCAGGTCAGTTTTAAGTTGCTGTAAATCAAAAATCTAAACATCATCTAATTTATGCTGCACTTTGATAATTTATCAATCTCCTAACCTGCCATCATCCAATGTAATATTTTTTCATCAATGATCCTGGTTTGTTCTGCCAACCTAGAGCCATGTGGGATGTTCTTTAGACAAAGATCAAAGTAAATTCTTACTTTCCTCCTATTTATATTTCAAATTATTTAAGGCTGGCATCTATATTCCTCATCCTCTTTAAGGAAAGGCCTGCATACCTTTTACAATTCCCATCATAAATACAAAGATTAAAATTTAGTTATATCTGTCCAAAAGTATAATCAAGTATTCCAAGAGTTACATCATGTAAATCTTGTTTAATCTCATGTTTCATTAAAGTTGTTTTCTATTTAAATCTTGTTTAATCTCATGTTTCATTAAAGTTGTTTTCTATTTAAATTGTTTAGAACAATCGGTGGATGAAAAACATATATAAACAAATTCATATAAATAAAACATAACTCTCACCAAACTCTGCTTTTAATTCCACAGCAGCTTCAGGTTTGGGGTGACGACCTGTATACAAAAACTTCTTGATTCCAAAAGGTTTCAGGCGATATGCTACGGCCTGCCCTAGAAGCAGAAGGAAAACACAAAAACACTTCACTCTTGGTGTGGTAGTTGTAAGAAATATAGTCATTTCTGAAAAATCAAAGGTGTTTTCTTCCCCAATTTGGTGTCCCTCAGATGTTAGATTTCAGTTCCCCAAAAATAACTTCCAACTAGGCAAAAGACTCCGCTATTAGCCAAACAATTAAGGAAAACAATTCCAGGATTATAGATATGAACCACAGCCATGTCTGATTAATGCAACCCCTATACCACCCCAACTTGGTCAAGTAGAAAAGAAAGAAAAAGAAGAGAAAAAGACTCCGGGCCCATGATTAGCCAAAAAATATACTTTACTAAAGCCAAAGTGGTCACAGAAGAGGCAAAGCTGGATCTGAGAATTTGGTGCACAAAAGATAAGAGTTAACTCTCCCTTGACTGGCAGGGGGCCAGCCAATCAATGCTCCATCGAATGAAAAAGTACTTTTCTATGGATATCCTGCTAGACGATAAAAGCAAACCACAATTAGCCATGTTCAACACTTGTCCTGAGTTGGTCAGTGCCAGCCAATTTTTTTTTGACTTAATTGCTAGTCTCAATTCATTATAATCAGCTCTACTCTAAGTACTGTCAGTTGAATCAAGTATATTTATTTGAAAGTGTATTTCAAATTATTTGGGTGGCACTGCTCCAAACAGACCCTGTACGTAATCTAGGGGTTCTTGACTCATGATTCCTGCTTGAAGAACAGGTGGCAATCATGGCCAGGAGGGCCTCTGTCCAACTGCAGGTTGTGTACCACTTACGCCCTTTCCTGGAGCAACAATCCCTACTCACAGTCACTCACGCCCTCGTCACCTCCCGTCTCGGCTATTGCAACATGCTCTACATGAGGCTGCTGCTGAAGAGCATCCGGAAGTTTCAGTGCAAAATGCAGCAGTCCACATGGTTTTGTGAAGACCTCAGCGCGCACATGTATCACCTCTCCTGCGGGAACTGCATTGGTTGCCGATTTGCTTCCGGGTGCAATTCAAGGTGCTGGTGGTCACTTCTAAAGCCTTCCTGGCTTGGGACCAACTTATCTTGAGGGACCATCTCTTGCCAGTCACATGTACCTGACCCACTAGAGCCAGGAGGCAATAAATCTTGCGGGTCCCATCCCCATTTGGTGGGACCCAGAAGAAGGGCCTTCTCTGTGGTGGCTCCTTCTCTGGAATATCATTCCCGCAGGCATTAGGCTGCCCTAGGGTGGGAAGGTTTATTTTACTAATTTATTATTTTATTATTCCTCGTTTTATTATTTTTATTTCTTTCACATTATTTTTATATTTATATATTAAGAGCTGTGGGTGGTGCAGTGATTGGAATGCAGTACTGGAGGCCACTTCTGTTCGGCAGGTCAGCAGTTCGATTCTCACCAGCTTAAGGTTGACTCAGCCTTCCAGCTTTCCGAGGTCGGTAAAATAAGGATGCAGATTGTTGCTAGGGGAAATATGCTGACTGTAAACTGCTTAAGGCTGTAAAAGTACTGTGAAGCAGTATGTAAGTAAGTCTAAGTGCTATTGCTAAGTGCTATATCCGTGTAAGCTGCCTTGAGTTGTCATGTGCGAGTAGGCAGCAATACAAGTTTCCTGAAATGTCCTAAAAGTGTCTACTCTTATTCTCATCCGGAGCAGTATTTGAAAGTCTGAGATCTGAATGACTGCAGTGACAAAATAAAAAAAAAGGCAAATCGGTCTCTTCTGGGGTAACAGTTATTCGTTTAAAGAGTAATCCACAGGAGAAAGTCCACTTTGCACTAGACTTGCTGATAAACCTGAATCTCAGTTTTGAAGTTCAAGTCTCCAGTTTTGAAAAGCTGGCACCACTGTACCTCTCCACTGTGTTGCGCTTGCTACTGTAGATACTCAGTTAACAATAACTTGGCATTGATTTAAAGTTTGAGTTGAGCTGCCATTTAATTATCCGAACCTACCTAATTGAAATCATTTTATAGGTAAAAGAAATTTGAATTTCCAGGTAGATATTTTAAAAAAACAAGGATTACCTATTCTTCCGAGCCCTATAATCCCAACTGTGCTGCCTGAAAGTCCGTAGCCGCACATCCAAAGGGGCTTCCATGTCGTCCAGCCTCCGCTGCAAGAAAAAAATCAAAATGCAAAAGGGGCATTAATTAATTACTTGCAAGAGGCCAGTACTATGGCTATAGAATTCTCCCTGTGCAGTCCAGCAAGAGACTTACAACTGTTTACTGTTGCAAACTCAACCTTTGTCCTAAAGGCAGCTGCTTTACCAGCACCGCCCCCTGAAATTTGCTAACATACAACAGTCATTGGATGACTAACATCCCAGAATGGTAGATATCTGATTACTGTCACCTCCAAATATTCAAGCCAGTACAATATGCTCCCCACCTTTTATCCCAAGCAAAATGGCAGATACTTACTTCTTCACTTCCACCACTGATTCGGGCAGCCTGCGAGATGTGGCTAGGAGTAAAGCTACTGTCAGCTCAGCAGTGGCATCGGTCAGGATGTCTGGCGTGTACCCCACACGGATACCACTAGAATTTAAAAAGGGGCTTGTTCTTTTCATTTTCGTCACCATTTCTTTGAGGCAGGCACTTTTAAGCAGGGTAATTGAGCACCTTAATCAATATAGTACGTAGGTCAAGGCAGCAGGGCTCTTACCCCATAAAAGAGTGGAAGTAATCCCTGGAATAAAACCTTTGCATATAAAGTAATCCAAAGCACCAACAACATGTTTTATCTTGTAAAATTTATATAATCGGAGAAGAGGTGCATGAGTGAACTGGCCATGGATGGGTCAATGTAGCATACAGAAAATAATAAAGGTAAGAAAGTGTTCTGCTTCCCCTTTGACATAATTGGCTTCTAAAAATGAATGTATGTAACGTAATAAAATACAAATGCTTTGTACTTTACAATAATCATAGTTTAAAAGCCAAATGGTTTGAGTATGTTGAGGCAAGTAACTGCAATTCTTAAAAAGGACACAATTCTTTGAACCTTAAAACCCAAGCTACTTTAACCAAGCCCCAACCAATTAGTGATTTTTCAAAAGAACAGCCTTTCCTTTAAAGAGGTTGGACCTGCATTGTATATATTTCAGTTGCTGCTTTTCCAGGAAAAAGAACTCTGGGTTTTAGTGGCGAAAAGAAATTGGGCAGACTTAAACCTCCCACTATAATTCTCTCCTAATCTCCCCTGCTCTGATGTAGAATAGCTGAATTTTAAATTATACAAGACTTACCGTTTTTTAATTTCATCAATAGCTAGATGGTCATATCCCACTGACAATGTACTAATTACTTTGAGGCTTGGCCCTGGAAAAAAAGGAAGACTGCATGCTCAGAATGAAAGCCATTAAGATGAAAACAAATATTATTTACAGCATGGCAAATAATAGTTTATATCAGCCTTATCACCCAATCAACTATTGTCAAAGGTTGGCAAGCAAAAAAGATGTTTTTCAGTCTTTGAAAAACCTCGTTCATTAATAAGACACAGAAAAATTGGGTAAGATTTAATATGAACGTTTAAAAAAAAATCAAAAGAACCAATGAATGGAAGCCCACTTTTTATGTAACTGGGTTTACAAACTTCATTTGCACCATCAGTCAACAAAAATTTAGTTCAAGCATTAAAGTCCACTAATCCTAATCAATCAGTGGAATAGCAACTAATGCACAAATACCATCCTTATCTCAATCAAACATTTTTAAAAGATTGTTTTCTTTTTAGTGTTCATTCAAAGCAAACCACAAACCTTTAGTAAGATTCTGGAATATATAAAAGTTCCCCTGTCCGGTCGTGTCCGATTCTAGGGGGCGGTGCTCATCTCTTGTCTCTTAGCCAAGGGAGCCAGCATTGTCAGAAGAAATTTCCGTAGTCATGTGGCCAACATGACTATATGCCAAGGCATACAAAATGCCTAAGTGGTACCTATTTATCTAATCGCATTTGCGTGCTTTTGAACTGCTAGATGGGCAGGAGCTGGGGCAAGAATGGGAGCTCACCCTGTTGCGCAGTGCTTGTATCTCAAACCCGGGCTGTCTGCTTTCCAGCTGACAAGTTCAGCAGCTTTAGCCACTAAGCTATTGCAGCCCCTTCTGGAATATATAACTATCTAAATGGACTTAAATACTTATTTTGGGTGAACAGTCCAAATCATATATTGTTAACGAACAGAAAACTGTACAATTCTATTTTCAGGCTTAAAAATGGCCACAGCAGTTTTTTATGGATTTTAAAAATCCAAATGTTTAGCAAGTCTCTTTCCCCCCCCCTTCCCCTTTTTTCAGCTCACTAATCAACTGCCATCTTATGAGGTCAATGCGTGAGGAGTAAAAACTCATCACAAAAAACCAATGCACTTGCACAACCAATAGCTGTGCAAGAGGAATCTTCGGCTCAATGCTGGAATAAGAACCAAAATCCCTTTGCCCCAAAACCCATACAACACCTGGAGGGGGGCAGGAGAATTAACAGAGCCTTCCATGCATTCTTACTGAGGTTTTGTCATAAAGTAAATTGGGCATTTCTGATAAACAAGTTAAATCCACAGGATGACCTCCACGTGTGCAATCCTAATTCAGACTAATACATAAATATTCAGTTCCAGAACAGGCTATTCTGAGGTACTTTAAGAGCCTACTCACACATTCAAATGAAGTCCGAACAACAGGATCTTTTATATGCAAACAAACCATCATTTAAAGGATGAGATTAATTACTTTTATGTTCAGCACTTAATAGAATCAGGGCTTAAAATTCTTCAGCATTATGGTTTATTATATTTAAAGACAAAGGCCAGAATTTCTTCAGCAGATACCACAGAAGCGGAGAAATATGAATGCAACATAAAATGAGGGGATTTAACAGCACCTCTGGCTCAGAGAATGTTTTTCAGATCCAGACTGTCTGGCCAGATATCCTGAGGGGTTGGAGGCAATCCTTCACAGAAGGAAGGAGACAGGAAGGAAAATAAAGCTGGAGTTGGATCCAATCCCAATCATCTGAGGCTCTTCCTCTGAAAGGAATTAGAAAACTAATTTTGTTCTCCTAGAGTGAAATACTGCATTATTCTCAAAAGTTACCAAAGCAGCTAATAAAAATTTCCCTGCTGTGTAATAGTTTGGTGATAGCGAGCAAGCTAATGTCTACATAGGTAACCCTCAACCTATGACGACGATATTGGAAAATTCATGGCTAAGTGTTGATATCATTAAGCAAGACATCACACGATCGTGACTTGGAAGCCTCCCTGCCGTCTTCCCCATTGACTTTGCTTGTTGGAAGATGGCTGGGAAGGTCACAAATGGCAAACATGGTACTCTGGGATGCTGCAACTACTGCATATGCAGGCTGTGGCCCAAGTGCCACTGTGAGGACGCTGCCATGTGCAAGGACCAATTGTAAGCCATTTTTATCAGCGCCATCGTAACTTTGAATGGTAGCTAAGTGAACGTTCGTAAGTTGAAGACTACCTGTAAATACCTCCATACACACAACCTTTTCAAGCAATATTGCTGCTCTTCTCCACACTCACCTGCCGCATCTAAGACTTCCTTGTCTATCCGGTCAGACAGGAGACACAGGAGGCCATCTTTGCCAGCTACCCCTGCTAGCAATTTTGCCTGTGGGATTGGTTCCTCTGAATCCCACTGTTGGATGTTGCAACTAAAAGGGAAGGAAGAGGCAAGCCAAAATTAGATCAAGCAGCAATCCAATGTCCTGAAGGCTGCAACCTTTTTATTGCTTAAGCAAACAAGGACAACTAATTGCGAAAATAAATTTTGGGGACTTTAGGGCAAAGTTACTTAACTTTGGAGTTATTCGGTATTCCTATTTTCCTATCCCAGAGGATGAAAAGAAGAATGAAAAGACAGCTACTCCTTCTCACAATGAATAACAACTTTGATAAAACAAAGCTCACCCTGTTCAATATTTAAGGAAAATAAGATATTGTTAATATGTACATGGACTTGCATTTTAGACATTGAGTCCCAATCACAGAGTAATTCCCAATAATTTCTACTCCCAGGGATCAACTAGAGAAGACCCCGAGTGGCTATGACCTTCTTCGGTTTGGACTGGCCAACAACTGTGAAGGACGATAATAATTTTGGCAGCGAAGTGGGAAATTGTAATAGAGCTAGTACATATGGCTTTAACGTTTGCCTCTATCCACCTGGGCCAATGGTAGTTTAAGGAATTTAGATGGGCGAAGGCAAGACTAAATCAGGGTTCGTACCAATCTAGGCAACTTTTAAGACTTGTGGATTTGACCTCCCAGAATCCCCCAACCAGCCATGCTGGGAGTTGAAATCCACAAGTCTTAAAAGTTGCCGAAATTGGGACACCCCTGCTCTAAATTAACACTGAAGAGAGGGGCTCCTGCAAAAAGGAGAGGTCCGATCCATGTCTTCACAGCAGAAGAAGAATCCCCAAACGCAAAAGAAGGAAGAAGGCTAAAGGGAGAAGAAACTTCTCTTTAGAAGCAAGCCTTCAAATTCAACTTGGGAGAACGCTCCTCTCAGCCGGATCTGCCCGTTGCCTAACACGGAGCAGGATTGAACCCGTGGTTATTATACCTGCCCTTCCCCCTGCCGTCTCCGGGGAGAAGGAAGCAGCGAAGCGGGAACCTGGGACTGCTGCAACCCGCGCCCTCCCCGCCGCCTGTAGCCCCGCTAGAAGGCATTGCAGCTGCGGGCCCTTTAAGCGGCCCTGATCCGCACCAGTTACAGTGAGCCCTCGGCTCTAATGGGAAGCAAGCCTTTCTTTCTTTCTTTCTTTCCTTTCTTTTTTTTTCTTTCTTCCTTTCTTTCCTTTCTTTTTTTTTCTTTCTTCCTTTTTTTTTACAATGCCCCCCCCCCGTTCTGTTTACACGCGCGCACTCGCTTCTCACGAGCGCGTGAAGAAAACTTTGGACACGCATCCGGGCTGCAAAAATCCCCAGATGTCAGCCCCCGGCTGAGAAGCGTCGGTTTTGGCGGTCCAGATGTTCGCAGCCCCCCGTCCCCGTCCCTCTACTCCAGTCGCCTGCTCAAAGGCGAGCCACCCAACCGGGGAGGGCGCCCGCAATGGCCGCAGTCTTTCCGAAGGGCAAAATCCTTGAGGAAAAAAACACGAGCCGGGCACACACACACACACCCTTCGGGGAAAGAAAGAGGGGGGAAAAAACTAACAGATTCCCCTTCCTCTATTTGCGTTTAGGAAGCCAGGCGAAGCCACTTACACGCCGGCCTGAGCCAAGACCGCCTGCCCCGCCGGGGGGATCCTCCGAGTCACAAAGACCTTCATGAGCTGCTGCCCCGCCGAAATCATCCGAGCGTCTCGGCTGGAGTCCGGCTGGCGCGGTCCGGCCTTCGCCGCCTCTTTCACCCTCGGCCCGGCGAGAGCAATCGGCCCGGCAGCGCCCCCTGGTGCTCGTCGCCCGCCAGGTTAAACATTTACCTTCCGGGCAACCTCGGCGTTGGAGGGAGCCGTGCCTCCCATGAGCTTTTGGAGAGCCTTATTTTCGGGTGAAAAGAAAGAAAAGGAAGGAAGGAAGGAAGGAAGGAAGGAAGGAAGGAAAGAAAGAAAGAAAGAAAGAAAGAAAGAAAGAAAGAAAGAAAGAAAGAAAGAAAGAAAGAAAGAAAGAAAGAAAGAAAGAAAGAAAGAAAGAAAGAAATGCAGATCAGATTGGGCGCAATGGAGCCTTGGTCTGTGGGTGTATACTAGGATAGTTTGGCAGGTGGAACAGTGGCGATTGTGCAGATATGTGTGTAGAGGAGGGGATGGGAGCAAGGACTGTATGCTCAGGATCCTAACATTAGAGTGTATGTGTTTTGCGTTACCAGGAAGCAGCAAGAGGTTTGATCAATGTGATATTTGGGGCAAGAAAGGTAACCAGCTCAAAACTGGCACAAATGAGAAAATGCTACTTGGGTGCTTGTACCAGTACTTGGTCGGCAGTCACAAGCTGAGAGGTCCAAGCACCTGAGGGTAGGACAAGAAGCAAAAGGTGGAAGTTAGTTAAAGAGAGAGCCTACCTGGAACTAAGGAGAAATGTTCCCACAGTGAGAAAAATTAACTGATGGAATGATTTGCCTCCTGAAGTTGTGGGTGTTCTATTGCTAGAGGTTTTCAAGAAAACCTTGGGTGGGGTGTGTGTGTGTGTTGGATTAGAAGACCTCCAAGTTCCTTTAGAGCCCCTATGATTTTATGTTATGTTCTCTGTACTTTTTGATATGTAGCAGGAAAAGAGAGGGATAAGTCATCTCAGGGACCTTGGTTTGAACAGAGAACAATATTGTGGGTGGTCTGTGCTCTTTACTGGTGTGTTCTTGTTTTGGAGCAACCTGCTTGTGTGTATCAGCCCTAAATCAATCCATCAAGTGCTAAAAGGGGCATGATATTCAACATCATTCAGCTAAGAGTAGACAGTCCAAGCAATGATTGATCTCTATTAAGGACAATTTTATTTTTTGAAAAGTGGCATTCTAATTCTGATTAAAGAGATTGTTAATGAACTGAACATTATAGCCACTTTGTAAAAAAAAAAAAAAAATTCAACATAACTAGCATGGTTGAAGTTGAAAGAAAAGTCAGAAACAAATTTTGGACTTCCGGAAGGCTTATTTTAATGAATTCAGAGGGAAAGTGAGCAGCAAACTATAGCTCAAGTTTCCAAAGTGTAAACAAGCCAAGAGGGATGAGCCTGCCTGGAAAACCAAGATACACAAAGACATAAAAACAGATTAATAAAGTAAAATAAAAGAAGAGAGCTTTATGAATGAACAACAAGCTAACTAACAAGCTGAGAAGCAAAATGGAAGTACATGGAGAAAAAGGGCTAATAATTAAGAAAGAGTTTAAAATTTGGACACAGAGTCAGAATGGTTAAAGTCCAGCAGGATACTGTACATTGCATACCTGCTCTGGCGGACTTAGTGGCAAGGATAATGTTTTAAATATGAAGGCAATACCAAATTATTATTAGCAGAGGGAAATCACAGTTGAAAAGCGTCCCAACAGACTGACACCCTTTTGGGGTTCCTACCACACACTTAACACATATATATCCCTTCATTTAGATATTGTGAGAAGACACTAAAACATGTGTCCTTGTGTTTAATAGTAGGATTATGAATAGGCATAATAAAAATGACATTCTAGTTAAATTAGGCCCCTTATAAGCAGAGAGGGGGGCAGCAACATGTAGGGTTTGGGAAGACCTATTGTGGTCTTTTATTCTTGTCTTTAAAAAAAAAAACATACACACAGCCAATCTGACTAAGCACCTGTGCCATATCTGCATTGTGGGTCCATGAGCTTTAGGCCTCCCATATATTTCTACAAGTCAAATGAGAGTAATGAAAATCATATTGTGGAAAGTGGGAGTGAAGGAAGGGGGGAAAGGGGGCCGTTTAGATGAGAATATTACCCCCCCCAATATGGAACATTGGACTGCAAGGTCATTCAGGCAGTTTGGAATTATAAAGGGAATTACTTTATTTAACAGAGAGACAGAGAACATTTTTATCAGTCTCTGTCAAGCCATCATTGGAACAACTGATTTAAGCACGTTTAAGCAGGAAGAAAGAATTAGATAAGGGCCCTGCCAGAATAATGCAGAGGGCAAAAAGGCCATAGGCAGCCTTCTTTGAAAAGCAGCTAAAAAGATCTGCTTTCTTTGTTTTACAAAAGGGATAAAAAGGAAAAAAAGGGACACCTAATGACATTGTCAAATATAATAAAAGTAAAGATAAAATGCAACATAGAGACTTGCTCAGAAGGAACATTGGGAGCTAAGTATAAGTTGTTTTCCATCCCCAATTTAAAATAAAAAATAAAAAAGCACAATGCAAAAAAATGTGAAACTTGTTTGCTTATCTCAAGGTACAATCCCAGAATCTCTGGGAGATTTTTGAAGGTTGTAGGCATTGCAAACTTTCCTTCCCCCGTACCATCCTATATGCAGAAAGGAAGGTCAAAGGGACAGAAATGATAAAGGACAGGCAACTGTCTTCTTTAACCAATGACAGAGGTTGGGAAAATGGCTGATCAAAGGAGGTTTCTTGGCTGCATCTTATTTACTCTGCAGCTCACCTCCTGTCCTAATCAGTACCAGCCTGGAAAGGATGCTGCAATTTTCCTTCTTTGGGTTTTTCCCCCCTTGAAGCCAGATACAATCACTCTAGCTGGCCGTGCGTCTTTGCACATGCGCACACGATCCCATCGCATGCAGAATGTCCCTGTGCACCCCCTCTGCCCCCTGCACATGTGCACCAGATACCCGACAATCAGCCGTTGGGCGGTGGCGGGCGCGCGCATGCGCAGTGGGGTTCTTCGGGGCGACCTCTCACGTGCCGGGGGAAATGGCTCTGCATGCCATTTCCGGCATGCAGGGCATAGGTTCACCAACACGGGTATAGGACATTATGGCATGACTACGCTTTGCTTCTGGAACAGAATGCACTGCTTCATAACAAATTATGGGAGAAAAAGGTTTCAGAGGCTTCCAGTTTGTCAAAGAGAACTGAACTTGGCAGACATCTATAGGATATTTCTCCCTTTGCTCCGTAACGCCAAGAGGAGAGGCAACAAGCAAGAGTTGGTATTGTGCATCTCAATGAGTGAGCTAATAGGGAAAAGTGATGATCTAAGATAGTGTCTCATGATGTCATAAGCCTGCCAACTGATATGTTATAGGCCAGTGGTCGCCAACCAGTGGGCCGGGGACCACTGATGGTCCGCAAGAAAATTTTGGTGGTCCGCAGAGAAATGTCACTCCCAAAGCACCCCCCAAAGCAATGGCTGTGCAGGAACACAAGACTACGCCTCCCACATGGCCTGCGGGAACACAAGGCTTGCGTCGCTTGCATTGCGAACAACATGAGGGGGGAAAGGGCGGAGGGTGGGAACTTACACCACTCACCTCATGTGTCTCTCCTGGCCACCGGACTGCTTCTTTCCACTTCTTTCTTCTTCTGCTTTTGGTTGCCCGCAAGGAAAGCAGCGAAAGTCTTTCTTTCTCTCCCCCAAACTCCGCCAGAACTGAGTCTTTGGGACTTGCAAGGCATCCTGCTCCAAGAGGCTGCACCGACAAAGACTCATTCCTGGCGGAGTTTGGGGGAGAGAAAGAAAGACTTCTGCTGCTTCCGCTATTTTCCTTGCATGAAGCCAAAAGTCTCTCTCTCTCTCTCTCTGTCCCCCTGAGAATGGAGCTGGAGACAGTATCCTGCGATTCCAAATAAAGAACAATTGATTGGTAGGAAAATGGGGTGGGGAATTTTCCTGCAGACTTTTTGGGGGATTTTCCCAGGGTCTCCATTCCGTGGGATTTAAAATTATGAGTCTGGTCCCTGAAGTCCAAAAGGTTGGTGATCCCTGTTATAGGCAGTCCTTGAATGAAGCACAGTGACTGATCAAAAGGGAAATGACAAGATTTAGCGTTGAGAGCTCCAGGAACCCCAACAGAAAAAAAACACCGATCCTTATATCAGCCTTCTTACTTCATTTTGTTCAAACGGTTGCCTGTGTCACAACTTGACAGATAACTTTTCCATGCTTTGAAACCAACATTAATTTATCAAAGAACTTTTGATTTATCATTTCCTATATTTCTGTCTCTTATTTTCTTTCTGGATCCTAAGCTTTATATATCACTCTAAAGAAGTTTATACAGCTTTTTATTGATTTTCCGACCACCACCAAAGGAAGAAGTGAGCTTGAGAAGTGACCTTTGTGATCTTTGCCATTTCTAGAATTGTCAGAACTAAATCTTATCATTTCCCATTTAACCAGAGCGTGTGCTTCATTCTTCTTTTTCAGCTGATTACAGTAAGAACACAAGGTTCTGTTTAATTTTCTTTATGCAGACTACATTATTTAATATTCCCAAATGGCCTTCGTCCCGCTTATCTCCAGGCCACATTTCTCTATTTTAACACTGCATTCTTTCATTTTCCCCATCTTTCATTTCATCTTGGCTTTCCCTTTTCTGTCATATTAAATACAAGCCATAGTAAACACTTCACACTTTGCCTGCCCCCTCCCACTCTTCAATCTGCTTGTGCTCTGGTTTCTTAATTCTCTATTATTTTCATATTTTCTTTATCTTTCTTCTTACATACTGTTTAGATTGCAAGCCACAGAAAAAGGAACCCACCTTTATTCAGTTGCTGTATGGTTGCTTTTCTGTTTCCTGAAAGTGTTTTAGCCTTAATTGCTGGACCAGAACACAAAACCAAAACAAATAAATTAACCCGGTGAACCTTTTCTCATCATTTTACTACAATAACAAGGGGGGAAAAAAACCCTTTACAGCCACCTATTTAAGACAAGGTAAAAGAACCAGAGCAGGGAAGAAAAATAGTAACCTCTCCAGGGTTTCTTCTTGGCCCACCTCATATAAATTCATGTTAGGGTACATATGCTTTCCAAATGACTAACTGCTAGTATGGAAATCACTTATTGAATTCTGTTCCAAAGAAATTCTCTGGGTCTCTGTGTTTCTGGTTTATGGAGCGAATAGATATGCAGACAGTGGCTCATCAATTTATTCCTGGAAACCACAACAGGGGCATGAGGGTCTTTTCCCACTGCAGAGTTGAAGTACTTACTACCTTCCCATCTCTGAATCAGCCAAAAAAATCTCCATGCGAAATATCCCCCCTCTGTTAATCTCTGTTCAAACATTATAACAACACTGGTACAGTTCAAAAGACTGAAATGGGGTCTCATTCACGAAATGAAGACAATTTCTTAGAGGCAAAAATGAAAGTAAGTGCAGTTGGAAAAGACCTTCAGAAGTACCGGTAGGTAGGCCAACCAGAATATTTACGGCAGTATATTCAGTGATTTCTAACTGTTGTCTTCCTTATATTTGCAGAAATAAATTTATAGTACCAGAGTGAGCAGCATCGAGGGTATCTCCAGAGTGTGATAGAAAATAAAAAGGTGGTTGTCATGATGCAATCAAAGCTCCACCCATTTTTTTCCCTGCCTGTTCTTGGAGGAAAAACATCACCGTGGCTGCCATCTTGATATATATTTTTTTACCTATCTCTGATGATATCTTTGAATCGTATATTTGGAAAACTGAAACTAGGATTTGGTTATTTACAAAGTCAATAAAGGCAGGATACAAATAAATAAATATAAATTTAGCATGTTTATACAATCCCAGTAGTCAAGTGCTACAAAATATGTAAACAACTGATATTCAATCTCCATCTCTGAAGCAAAGAAATTTAATCAGTTTCACTTTTTTTAACCTTAGGTACCAAAGATAGTTATGAGCCTCATATAAGGGGTAGTTAACATGCTGAAAAGAAATATGAGGAGAAACAATACATAAAATACATACATTAGCAGTCCACCAGGAGAAAATTATTTTGCCATAGTTTCAAAAATTGCACTCTCCTCCCCCAAGGTATTAAGGTTTTTAACAACACTCAACTTCTCATTCAGGGGGAAAAAAAGCAAGAATATAAATCTAAGATATCGACATTTTTAACCACTAGGTGTCTCCATGACATCCATCCCATTCCTGTGACCATTTTTTAGCACCTGCATTATACCAACAGCCTTGGCTATTTCATGAATTAGACCCTGTAGGTTAAAATTCAATTATTAGGTCAATCGACTGTAAGAGCAAAGTCACAGCCAAACAGAACATCTTATGTTTACATTTTATAGAAGACAAAAACAATCTCAACATTAGAAGCAATTTTTTGAAATTTATTCAAATATATTATGTGTATTTTATTTATGAGAATGACGCTGAATGCACCAAAGCATGGCATGGTGAAAGAGAAACAATATGAAAAAGATGGTATAAATATTTGGCCAAAAAGAACAACAGAATTTTGAGCAGTCTGCTTTGGTTTTTGTCAAGGTTGCCCTTTGGACATTTGGCCAGGCTAGTTGGGCGCATCAAACCAAAGCCGCAACCAACAACATGAAATGAATTAACAGCACTCCGCCTTGAAAAAAACAGACCCCGAACAACAGCGAGGAATTGTTTCCTCCAACATCTTTTCTGGTCTTTGTGGAGCATCTTTCCAATCCAGCAGAGCAATTTCTTTTGCTAGGGTTTTGCGTCCTCACCTGTGTTAGGCCATAGATGTCTTCCCTTGAATGAAAAAGACATTTCAGGGGCTAGAATCTGGACATGGTGACCATCTTCACCAGCTCTTCAAAATGCAGAGGGCAAGAACCCCTGCAGGAACTACGCTATCAGCCTAGGGAGTCCTACAAATCCTTTTCTAGGGAATCCATGGTCATGTCTCTCTGTTACAGATCAACCTCAGAAATCTCAGTGAAGCAACCTGCACATTCCAATGTCACACATTGTTTGTTTGATGAGAGACTTTTCCTTCCCCCACCAGTCTTTCATTTTTTAGTTGCTGGAACTGGGTATATCTGGATTAATGAAAAAAAGGACTAGGGGACACATGATAGCAGTGTTCCAATATTTCAGGGGCTGCCACAAAGAAGAGGGAGTCAAGCTATTCTCCAAAGCACCTGAGGGCAGGACAAGAAGCAGTGGGTGGGAACTAATCAAGGAGAGAAGCAACTTAGAACTAAGGAGAAATTGCCAGACAGTTAGTACAATTAATCAGTGGAAAACTTGCCTCCAGAAGTTGTGGATGCTCCAACACTGGAAGTTTTTAAGAAGAGATTGGACAACCATTTGTCTGGAATGGTATAGGGTTTCCTGACTGAGCAGGGGGTTGGACTATAAGACCTCCAAGGTCCCCTCCAACTCGTCTCTCAATTTCAGAATCAGCCACTTAAAACCCAGGTCTCCATATTAGTAGCATTAAACTTAGTTTTACCAAGAGACGTGCTGTGTGTTTTAGCAAGCATCTTTACATAGTACAGGTAGTCTTCGCTTAATGACCATTCATTCAGCAATCATTTGAAGTTGCAGTAGTGCTGAACGAATGGTAGTTACAACCATTCCTCAAAGTTATGGCCATTGCATGGCCCTTGCGACCATATGATCAAAACTCAAGCATTTGGCAGCCCAGTGCGATCTACTAGTCTATCTTCCCTCCATCTCTGTCCTTTTGGTTGCCCTGCACTCCACCGCTAATGCTTTTCCCTGCTGTCTTCTCCTTACAGCTGCTGCTGAGATGCGCCCAGTTGCTAGCCCTTCATGGAGGCCTTATGCAGTTTTGTGCAGGGCCATGTAAGACTTCATGGAAGCCTCATGAGGCCTCATGATGGGTCCGCAACTGCCTTAACTGGGTGTGCCTCATCAGGAACGGGAAGAAGAAAACAGTAAAGAGGCAGCAGGGGTAGGTGCAGTAGTGGAAGAATTCCGTGAAGCCAAACAAGCAGAGATGGAGGAGGATAGGAAGATGCGGGGAGTTGAAATGGAGGCAAGTGCAGCAGGGCAGGAGAAGTGTGAGGCTCTTGTCTATTGACTGCAACTGGGACTGCTGTTGCTAAGCAGTGTGCAGCAGCAGCCAAAAAAGCTAATGCAATCCTAAGTTGCATTGACACTACAATCAAGATCAAGTGAGATACTATTACCATTCTATAAAGCCTTAGTAAGGCCACACCTAGAGTACCGCATCCAGTTTTGGTCACCACACTATAAAAAAATGGTTGTTGAGACTCTAGAAAAAGTACAGAGAAGAGCCACCAGGATGATGAGGGGACTGGGGACTAAAACATATGAAGAACGGTTACAGGAACTAGACATGGCTAGTCTAGTGAAGAGAAGGACCAGGGGAGACATGATAGCAGTTTTCCAATATTTGAGGGGCTGCCACAGGGAGGAAGGAGTCAAGCTATTTTCTAAAGCACCTGTAGGCCAGACAAGGAATAATGGATGGAAACTGAACAAGGAGAGATTTATCTTGGAAATAAGGAGAAACTTTCTGACAGTGAGAACAATCAACCACTGGAACAGCTTGCCCTCAGAAGTTGTGGGAGCGCCATCAGTTGAGACCTTCAAGAAGAGACTGGAGATCTGTCAGAAATGATGTTGGGTCTCCTGCTTGGGCAGGGGGTTGGACTAGATGACCTACAAGGTCCTTTCCAACTCTGATTATCTGTTATCTGTTAAGTGGTGCATTTATGGGATGTTTTGCTTACCAATTGCTTCACTTAGGAATGAAAATTCTGTTCCCTATTAGGATTGCTAAGTGAGGACTACCTGTATATGCCCTTAGGAGTGCAGAAGCACTTTCTAAATACTAGGATCTCGTGTTGCAGGAGGTGAGCAGGTAATGCCTGCTCATGCAAAATGAAACCCAACAGAGGGAACCAGGTGATCATAAGCAGCTTTCTCATGCACTGCCCTGCCCATTGGAGTTGACGCTGATGTAATCAATTCACTGCTGCATCCACTACCACCCTGAGCCATGCAAAAAATATCTACACCCCCACCGCCCCCCAAAAAATCTTTCCCCAGCAGTGGAGAAATTCTTCATACCCTGCACTAAGATGTGCAACCAGACACCAGAGTTTCCTCTGCCAGTATTATTCACACGTTTATCCCAGAAATGTGAGCTTAGCACTCTTGGAAAAAACTTCCAAATAGGAGGTGCATGGAAAGAGAACACTGGATAACTTTAAAGATAAAACAAGGTTGGTCATTCTATTCACACTATTGGCTCAATGTCAATCAAAGGCTTTACGTTCAAGGGCAAGACTTCTGAATAACAGTGTCCTACTTTTACACTCTCCAGAAGTATCTGTTTGGCTACTTCGAGGAATAGAAAGTTTGGCAACTAATCTGTCTAATCTGTGCTGGGCAACTTGGAACTCTCTAAATGCAGCTGGCTCATTTTTTCCACCATCCCTGGCTCTGGTAGAAGTTGGAGTAGAAATACCATCTGGACTGGCAGAGGTTCCTTATTCAAAGTCCAATGTTTAAAAAGCTCTTCTTATTTATAGCATTAAGGATCCAGGTTAGTTATTGTGAGAGTCTGCCTTCACACAAAAACAATTACTTCTGGGATTCTGGTTGGGACAATAAGCACACAGTCTCTACTTTGGGACAACGAAGCCTAAACCCAGATAGACAGTAAAGTGGGATAGCTAAGTAACCGTGATGCATTTGTTTTATTTAACTACTACGGTGGAAGCTAGTTCAAGGTTTGCAAGCACCTGCTTTAATGGTGTTGAAAACCCTGAGGTTTTTGTGTTTCGATGAGCGTTGTTGTCTCTTTGAAAGTTCCTCTGCAAGGAAACACTAGCCGAAGCCGCTTTCTATACACAAGGAAAATGGAAAGTAAAAAAGTGCCAAGGTTGATAACGTGCTGATAATTATTATTTTTATTCTTATTATTATTTCTGGGAATGTATCCATTCTCCAAATGCAAATATATTGGAGATCATCCCTGCAGATTGCCCAATGCTCAGTAAGAAACACAGATAATTTTAATGAAACAGCTTTCCTTTAGCAAATGCCAAGTTAGCTTTAAAAAAAAAAAAAAAAAAGGTCACATCCAAAAAAGATTGCTTATCTCTCAGTGACATTCATGTTCCACAATGAGCAGAACAGCAGCACTAACATCACCGCTAATGTCAGACTGGTGTCTACAGGCCTGGCGGCATGGCTAAAAGCTTTGGAGAGACACAGAGCAATATGTAATTAATTAGAAAAAGCTATGTTTAACACAGGTTCCAGTTGATAGGATTCATCATGTGCCAAGAGGCAAGTAAAGAGCTGCTCCAGCCCTCTTGACCGACGCTCAGTGATTTTCCACATTCATTATCTATCCTAGACACTGCTGCTGAAAGAACCTCTAGAAGGCAAATCCATTGCTCTTCTTACTCCTCTAATGCTACTGGAGGAAGACTCGTTTTACAACAACTGATGCCCATCTTTTG
Organism: Notechis scutatus; assembly: GCF_049901735.1. Taxonomy (NCBI): domain Eukaryota; kingdom Metazoa; phylum Chordata; class Lepidosauria; order Squamata; family Elapidae; genus Notechis; species Notechis scutatus. Next base: position 172,262,249 of record NC_142010.1, read on the forward strand.
TGGACAAGAAACTGAAGAGGTGGGGAACAGCAGCGAGGCTGAAAACACAGGGGAAATTTCTCTCCCTCCAAAAGCATGCAAAAGAGCAAAAATAACCTTTCCTCTAAAGGTGTTGGATCAGGAGTGTCAAACTTGATTTCATTGAGGGCCGCGTCAGAGTTGTGTTTGACCTCGAGTCGGGAGACTGGGGTGGGTGTGGCCAGAGTAGGTGTGGCCAGCATGACATCACGCGTATCAGGGCATCTGTGGTGGCCCAAGGGCGCTGTCAGCGAAAATGGGCTCCCGGGTCCTGTTTTCGGCTGCAATGGCCTCCTGCAGTCCTCTGCCAACAAAAACAGAGCCTGGGACGGCTGCGCACGGCCTTCCTGAGCTCCGTTTTGGCTGGCAGAGGCACCGCGGGCCGGTCTTTCGCTGTTTCCAGGACAGCCCCGTGGGCCAGATCTAAGCAACCCATGGGCCGGATCCAGCCTGCAGGTCTTGAGTTTGACACCCCTGTGTTGGACAATTGCCATCATAACTGAGGTTCGTGCTGGTTGAGCTGCAGTCTAACAATCTGAAAGACACCAAACTGGGGAAGGCTCGACTAAAGGACAAGAGGTCCCTGTGCAAAAAGGCTTTTGTTTTGTTTTGCAAAGGGAAGATTTCCCTGATGCTGAAGATTTCCCTGATCTGGATGAGGTATATTTAGGGAAACCTTCACGGAGACCTTGCTGCTGGGGACAAATAGCCAACATCATTCCTTAAGAGGGGAATGGGTTGCCCTCAATCTTAAATTAGCTGCTTTTCTGGCACAAACACTAGGAGATCCCATCAGCAGAGGCTGACAATACCTTGCCTGAAGATATTTCACCAAAATAGCTTCTATCCTGAAGGCTGTGTGTGTTTCTAAATGCATCTAGCCTCTTGGAGTCCCATTCATAGTTGTAGTAGATGGCATCTAATTTTTCAAAACTTACTGTATTCTCTCCAACCCCAGAAAATCCATTTTGTCCTTTTTCCCCCCCCTTGCAGCTATTCAGCTTGGCATGTTGCCGTTATTCTTTCCTACCAATCACATTGTTTTCTTCTTTTGGAGAATCAACTGCACAATAAAATTAACCCAGGCTAAGGGAGGAGTCACACTAAATCACAAGGGCTGGGGAGGCATGCAGGAGATCTGAGGGCCATAAAGCATCCTCTATTCTTGTGAGAATCCTTCTATTCTTTCTCTAGATTAAGAGAACAATGGGGCTCCCAGTCAGCAGCTGGTCAGACAGCTTGTCATTAAAGCAAAATGTAAATGAACAAAACCATATACATGTCAGGACTCTTACATTACCAGAATATCATGAGACCTTTGCATCTCAAAAGCTTCCTAACAACAACAGCAGCAACAACAACAGTGGGAGATCAACTAATTCAGACAGGATGCTTATCTGGATTGTGTCCACCAGAAGAAGTATTGTTCTACCAGCCCTTCTATTCGCTTCAAAGAGTGGTATGATCAATAGCCATCCCCAGGTTTACGGGCTGGTTGTATTTCTTGTATTCTGTAGAGAGCAATTAAATTGGGAAGATCACCAACAACAATAAAATAAAAGCAACAATAATACAAGTTCATACAGTCTTGTATTTTCAGAAGTATGTATCTGACATAGAGCTGGGGTGTCAAACTCATGTCATCATGGCGTTGTCACATGACGTATTGCGACTTTCTTTGCTAAACCAGGCATGGGTGTGGCCAGCGTGTGATGCATCCGGGTTGCGGGCCGTGAGTTTAACACCCCTGATATAGGATGTGCTTCTAAGAAAGGAAATACATTGTTAGGCAGAAGTATATAATGTACAATTCTCCATCCTTTAAATGGAATTTTTGGCTTTGGGACTTGAGTGCTGTGGATCTCCAAGTGCCAGGGATAATTTTTACAGTAATTTTATACTGTTTTTCTGTTTTGCATATTACTGTACAGTATGCCACCATTATGATTCTTATAACAGCTGTGGCTGTTGCTTTTGGATGCTACTTGGCATAACCTAATTGAGGTTTACAATTTATAAATTCATAAATTGATTGAATGAATAAATGAATGAACGAACAAACGAATGAATGAATGGCAGTCTTCTCCAACGTGTTGTTCTCCAGATGTGTTGGGGACAACTATCAATATTTCCAGCAACCTTAACTAAGGTTTGGGTGTTGGCATCCTAACATAGCCAGAAAGGGCCTGGCTAGTTAAGGATATTATCTAGAATAGTTCAGTCACCTCAGGTGAGATGGGTCACATCATGCAAGTTTAATAAATAAACTACCATTCATGGTCTGTTTTCTGGCTTCGTTGTCAATAAAGCATTCATATGAATGATAACTGCACCAATTTCCATATTCCTGGGAAGGGAACCGGGGCTCTCCAGTTGGTAAGTGGCAAAGGGACCCCCACTCTCTTGGGATGAGCCTCGGAGAGTGGGCCCAAGCTTTGAACTTCAGGTCTATCAAGAGTCTGAAATATCCTGCAGCTTTAATACATTCAGACACTTGGGTATTACACCACCTACTCCCTCCACAAATCACACATTAGATTATGTGTGGGATCAGCTTATCTAATGAGACTGAAGCTTCCTGATAGGATTTTCATTTTATCACTTATCCATCATTTATTCCACTGTTCTGCACATTGTCACATTATGCAGACTTAAGCCTTTTAGTTTTAATAATTGCTTTAAAAAGTTGATTATCTTACTCTTGATCAAGAAAAGGATTTATGTCAGGAGTGCATATCCTCCGTTGTGACATCTTTGTGCTTATCTCATGAGTGGCTGCTGCATGAAGAAATGCCAGGCTTTGCCTACCTTCTGATATCTCATCCGCTACTAGAAGAGCCAACTGCTTCCCGAGTCACAGATGCCACGAATCAAAACACAGGACAGGGCAGGGATCCTTACATCCTTAAAACCTCCTTTTGTGAAAGAGTTAATAGAAGTAGAGGTAGTCCTCTACTTAAGACTATATTTGAGTCCAGAATTACCAGTCATGCCAGTCATTAAGCAGGTCACCACATGATCACTAGGCCCGGTAAAAAATGGCCATGTCACTTTTTTCAGTGGTGGTGTAACTTTGAACAGTCACTAAATGAACTTTTGTAAGTTGACAACTACCTGTATTATAAATTGGAACCAACAAATGAAGGATACAGAAAGCGAAGGTTTAAACATTGAAATACTTCATCCAGACTCAAATATTACTGAACAACAGTTAGGAGATCAAAGGAGATTATTTACCAGAAGCAATATATTCAGGGATGCAGAACTTGAAGAGATTGAGAAAAATTGTGAAAAAGGAAGTGCCCAAAACTATAGTAGAAGAGCAGAAGAAACTCAGATAAGAACAACTGCAAATATAAAGGAAACGTCTGATACATACTACACAAATGTTAACTTAGGAGAAATAATAACTAAAGAGTCGATACAGACCAGCACTGAAAGCACCTATTAATTGACTCTCCTGACAACAATAATTAAAAAAGAAAATTATACGTATGCAGATTTACCAACAGAAAGACAAAGATTGCTAGCACTGAAAGTTGTGCCCCAAACAGATTTGGCACCTATAATAAAGAATGTGAATACAACGTTTACAAGGATTAAAAATATATATATATATCAAACAAACAAACCAGTTTGCCTACCGGACAGCAGTGATGGTTATAGAAAAAAAAACCTCATGTTACCAAAATTAGAAAAGCAAAAGCAAAATTACATTCAATCCCAAAGTGGAAGATCAGACTGCAGGACAAAATAAAGAAATTAAGATCAGATGCAAGTAATTTAAAGAACATGAAAGGAGAAAAAAAATTGAAGAATGAAAGAATCAAGACAAGCCTAATAAAAATATTGACTTAGCCTCAGAAGCAGTTTTAGAAATCACGAAGCAACAAATAATATCTTGTTGAGTGCTATGGGGAAAATTGAATATTATGAAACCTAGATTAAATAAAATCAGCTATTTCAGTCAGACCAGAAGTGATTCCACCAAAATATAAACGGCAAAGGAAATTCTGAAAATAGAAAACAAAACCAAAAGAAAACAATCCAGTTCTGAAAGATCTATGAGAAATTCAAAAAGACTAATAAAGATGCTAGTTGAATAAAAAATTTTTGAAGATGTATTTAGTAAAAAAATTAACTGGAAGAACTACATAATAACAGCAGAAATAGTTAAAAATGGAAAAGGATTAAACACTGGACATCTCCTGAAAATCATCAACTGCATGGCTTTTAGCTCAAGTATCTAACTAGTTTACATCTAATCATAGCTAAACAGCTTAATGAAGCATTGCATAAAGGAGAGACAGTGACTGGTTAATAATTGGCAAAATGTATCTTATTCAAAAAGAGCTAATGAAAGGGACAACACCAGAAAAATATAGATCAATAATATACTTGCCTATAATATTTAAATTTCTCACATGCATAATAGCAGATAACATCCAAGATTATTTGGAAGAAAACAAGATCCTTCCAGTAGAATAGAAAAGAGATAAAAGGAAAAGCAGAAGTGCAAAGATCCTGATAAAATCGTTTTTGAAAATTGCAAATGGTCTGGACTGACTATTAAAAAGTGTTTTATTCATTATTACATAGGTGGATAATCAAATGTCTGGAAACAACTAATGTCAGTAAAAACATGACGAAGTTTACAGAAAAATAATGAAGCAATGGAAGATGGAATTGATGGTTGGAAATGAAATACATGGGCTTATCAACATTGGAAAAGTCAACTTCTAGGGTGATTAATTATTACCCTTATCATTTGTCACTGCTATGATCCCACTTTTAGTGATTTTAAAGACAACAAAACTTGGCTAACCAACAAAACAACAAAAAGCTAATGAAATGTCACACGTGCTTTATATGGAGGATCTGAAACTTTATGGAAACTCAGAAATCAAAATCCAGTCATGGACGAACACTGTAAGAATTTTTAAGAATTTGGCCTACAGAAATTATCTACAGTAGCAACAAATTGGGGTAAAATAACAAATAGTAACTGCACTGAATGGCCAAATGCATCAGGATGAAACCTACAAGTATCTGTGCATTTTACAATTGGATAACATCAAATATGGACAAAATAAAAATATGATTTTTTTCCCCCTAAGGAAACAAAATTCCCATCTGTTAGTTACAAAAAGCCGCATTGTTTGGATCCGCACATATACTGCACCAATATATTATGATATCCTAGGTTCTTGGGAAGAACACAATGAGTATGAAGGCCAACACCAGCTAAAGAATTGGCAGCTGTGATTTGACATTGTGATGATGATGATGATGACGACAACAGCAACAATAATATTAGTAATAATGATATAATGCCGCCCTTTAGATAATGTGCCAGTTATCCAATTTTTCATTCTCTGTGAAATTTGCCCAATTATATTTCATTTGGAGCATATTCAAAAGTAAGTTAATAAGAGAGCAATGCTTTCACCGATGACATTGCCCAATCTCACATAAGGCCCTGTAAATACGAATAAGAAGCAGGTTGAAAGGGAGCATCTCAAGTGGAAGAGAAGAAATGGAAAAGAATAATATACTGTTGGTTGAAATGTACCATCACTTATTGTTACACATGAAATGGTTACTACTTTAAATTATAGCTTATTGAAATATTAAGATCAAACTGTTGCATATGACCTTGGGGGTCTCTTCTGCAATAAGCAATAATTTAATCTAACCCAGAAATTGTAGCTTTAGACTTGAGAAAATTAGTTTAATGTTACAGCTGCCCGGAAGGCCAGAATTTTGTTCTTCAGAGGGAAAAACTGATCTTTGGAATCAGAAAAGTAAGGAATTAACTTTCTGAGAAACTTCACCTAAAAATTGTTTGTCGTGTAATGGTGTCATTTGAACAAACCCCTGGCAAATTGAATAAACTGGGGATAATGTGGGATATCTCCCTGCTATAGAATGACAAAGGTTGAGAGATGAAATCCACAGACGAAAACAACCTGGAATTAACAACGTGTATTTTGAGAAAAGAGAGACAACCCCACCCCGCCCCCGGGGCAGGCAGATGCCATGAATATTAGTGTATGAAAATGACTAGCGCATTTGAGAATTTCCCAGTGTATTTCTTCCTTGTTTTTGGCTTGCTTCTATAATTAATTTATGGAAAGTACCTAAATTGGGAATAAACACCATCTCACAAATCCCCTCTAATCTCTGCCTGTATTTCTGAAACGATACCCTTAAGGTATAGTCTTCTAAAATGATTAAACTCCTTTCTTTTAGCTATTTTTTTTTTTTAAAAAAAACCTTTTTAATTTTTAGAAACAGTTGTAGCAGATATGAATGGTCTGGACATCAGTCAGAACTATTTGAGATGCAATTTATGGTTGCCAGTTGTCTGCCTTCTCACTACTTTAGTGCTTTTCAGCCAGAGCTAAAGAGTAGCTCCTTTGAAAAGAAATCAACACCTTTCACAACTCTGATTGCTTGTACTCCCATTTAGGGCCTGGCTTGATAATCTCTCCCTTGGAATTGGCATTGGAAGTTCCTTCCTTCCTTCTGGGCTAATTTTTCAGCCATCACAACCAACCTTCCCCTCTTGACTCCTCTGCCTGAGCAGTGCCTTCTATATTTTGGAGAGGACATAGATTTCTACCAAATGCTGTCCCTGGATTTGTGGAATGTTCCAATTATCTGCCCACAGTGTTGGAGACAAAACCATTATAAAGCGACGTAAGGGTTAAGGGGATCTGGCATGGTTACTCTTCTCCATCACTATCATTGCAGAACACTCTGACCACAGCCAAAGCAGGACTGTACAAGGAAAAAAATCAATCAAATTGATTGTCAGGCAATGACAACAATTCATTGCAAGTGATTGCAATGTACAAAAGATGTGTGGACTGCCTCCACGGCATTAGTTTCAGTGGCATAATTGTAGATGTTTCTGGTAGAATATGCTTGTTATAATGAGGGAGATATTTAGCATCAGATTCATCTGCAGTGTTGTTGCTTGTTTATTTATTTATTTATTGAATTTATATTGCCGCCTATTCGCCCATGGCGACTCGAGGCGGCTTATACAATGTAAAACCATATTTAAAAAATTAAAATTAAAATTAAAAAAACAACAATAAAAACTAACAAAAAGAATCAAATTAATAAAGTACAATAGAACAATATCTCAGGGGAAAAAATCACCCCTCAACTCCCATCCTCCACCCCGATAATAACAGATCACACGAGCCATTTGGTGGGTTCCATCCTACTCGGGGTTCCCCAGGCCCGCTGAATGTTTTGGTGAAACAATGACATATTTAATGGTACCTTCAAACAATTATCTTCAAGGCTTTTAGGTGGAAGCCTCCCCAGTGACCGTCTGTCTGTCTGTCAGTCTGTCTAATAGTGCACTTTCTCCTTGTCCATGTCACTATGCCTTTCCTTTCTGTGTCCTTTCTGCAAAGCCGCCTAGATGGAGAGCCACATTAGCATGTGAGGGAAGTTGTTTTGTTGCCTTTAACTTTTCATGTTCTTGTTTTAGAAGTGCAGGGGAACAGGCAAGGAGGATGCGTAGCTAAATCTAGTTACTATGGTATTAGCAGTGACCTATCTCTAGGATGCAAGTTTAAACAATGCCGGTCTTTGGATCCAGCCTTTTCAATGATGTAGTTGTGCTGCCAGTTTCAGCTTTGCAACCACGTCATTATATATGAGATTCCATGATTTCATTGAAGAGGCTGTATATTATTGATGAGGCTACATTAATTACTCTTTGGGAACCATGTAGGTGTCTCTTGAGGAACAGAAAAACTGTAAGTGGGGTGTTTAGTCAAATGCCCATCTTGTCCATATTATATGTTCCACAATGTCTAGCCAAATGCCTCTTGGAGGCCCACAAGAATGAGCTGTGGAAGCGATTCACTAGATTCAGACCTATTTGTAGCTAATAATCAGACCTGCTATTGCAGTGACATGCAACATACCTGTCAGCTTGATGTGACTGAATCATTCAGTTGTGCCAGATGCAGAGTTGTAGCAAGAGAGCCATACACCCATTCAAGAGATTATTTAGGCTCAAGGCATACTTGGGATTGAACTGTGGCAAGGCTAGGCAGGTCTAATTCAAAAGCCTTCTACACCTTCATAGGGTTCCCAGTAACGTGTCTTCCGGATAGGTATATATTCCCTTCAGTATCGAGGGCCGTGTCCTTCTGAAGAGCAGTTTCTGAGAAGCAAGAGCAGGATCCATTACTCATATGACCTGCTTATGGACTTCCCAGGAGCATCCAACAGGCCACGAGGGAAACAACAGGCAAGATTGCTCTTTGGCTGGCCCTACATGACCAGTATACAGCAGAATAAGAACTGCCTGCTGTTCATATATGAGTCTCTGGTCTGTAAAACTTCATGAATTGTCTATAACGAAGTTCCAATTTCTAGCAAAATGTGGGCAGTCGCTTTTTGAAATTTTGGAAAAATAGGTCATTTCTCCTGCTATCAGCTCTTCAGTTTTCTATGGTTAGTAGCTCTTTGTAGTAATGTAGCTATCAAGAATGCTGCCCTTTTAAGTACATAGTAAGTTGATACATACACTAAGATAAATGTATATAGCACTCTGCAACCTCCTTAGTTGACACATTTCTATTCATCTTTCTAGGATTCATTTGAATGACTTTTTAGCTAGACCAGCTCTTGATTTTGTAGTTAACTTAAATAAAAATCATTTCTGAGTCTTTGTTGTTTTCCAGATGCATCAAATCTGTTCTCATCCCCTGGGTTCCAGATCCCAAAGCTGCCCCATTCTTGTCTCTTCATGTATATTGTATGATGATAATCTCATGAACTTGGTCTGCCTGAATTTACTATTTTTCACTCTGTCCCCAACACCAGAACAACTTATCATAAAAATAAAGTAATGTCCAAAGGTCAAGTGACACAGCAGATGGTCCTATAGAGAATAAAAACAAAGAATAATGGTTTTAAAACCGACCAAAGCAAAAGAGCTTCTGCTGGTATCTTCCTATTCTCATATTATTGATTCTGCTTTGGGAAATTGATATACTCTTGGACATTTTGGAGTTTATTAGTCCACCTGGACATTTTTAATTGATCGATTTCTTGGCAAGAAGTTGATGACTCTTAGTGACCAGAAACATTTTTCTCCATGATAAACTGTTCCTAACCTGACCCTTCAGCAATTCCATAGGTGCACTCATTGCTACTATGATTCAATCCAACCACCTTGCTTCTGAATATTCTCTTCTTTTTTCCCCCCATCTTTCCCAAAATTAGAACCTTCTCTAGTATCTTTGCATCCTCTGTCCAAAGTAGGATTGTACATTATTTGTACATTACCCAGTCAAACAAATATTGGCAAGCCAAGTGCCATATATAGCATTCCACCACTAGTTATGGGAAACTGACCTGGTACCACTAATCAAGAACAAACTCCTCCTTTGGAAGCAATGGTGGGATTCAGAATTTTTTTACTACTGGTTCTGTGGGTGTGGTTTGGTGGACGTGGCAGGGGAAAGATACTATAAAATCTCCATTCCCTCCCCACCCCTGGGGGAAGGTTACTGCAAAATCCCCATTCCCTCCCCACCCCGCTAACCTGATTTCCAGCTCTGTTCTCCTATGCAGGGCAACAAAAGAAGACCCAGCCAATCAGCTGGGACTCGGGAGGCAGAGAATAGATGGGAGCGGGGCCAGTCAGAGGTGGTGTTTGCCGGTTCTCCAAACTACTCAAAATTTCCACTACCGGTTCTCCAGAACTGGTCAGAACCTGCTGAATACCACCTCTGTTTGGAAGGCCAAAGTCTGGACAGAGAAAGAGAGAGAGGAGGGAGGGAGGAGAGAGAGAGGAGGGAAGGAGGGAGAGAGAGAGGAGGGAGGGAGGAGAGAGAGAGGAGGGAAGGAGGGAGAGAGAGAGGAGAGGGGAGAGAGAGATGGGGATAGTAATTATTTCAAAACAGTATCAAAAGGTTTCAAGTATAAATATATCAATTCTCACAATTTATAATTGAAATATTTTATTATTGTTTCAAAAAGCCTTATTACTCCCATTTCTCTCTTTCTAGCCTCCATAATTAAAACACTTTTGAGGATGAATCACTCCCCTAAGTAATAAGTAGTTTTCCCAATTAATTATACTATTAGTTAAATATGTATTTTTTTTTAACATGCATATTCACCTAAGTATTTGCTTGAGCTACCAAATACATATTTAAATATGTATCATACATTTTAATGCATAATAATTATTTGTGAGAAAGCAGTAATCCTTTTGAGACAGAACTTGCTAGGGAACAGAAACATACACTGGCAATAGAGGTTTTGCTTCACCAGAAATGTGGCTGCCACGTTGCATGTAGGAAACTGGAAATTTGCCATGATGGGGGATAGAGTAGATGTCCTTGTGCCATAAAAACCCGTAATACAGTAAAGATATGCAGCATCTTGCAAAAATTCACCATGCATATAAACTGCCAAGTCAGTTAAAATAACCTTCATATTAGGATTCATAGTATGTGAAACACCAGGTGTTCAAGCTCTTCACGTTCTCAATTAGTAGGATACTCCAGGACTTCTTTCCTTAGCAGTAGACTATTACAGTATAGGTACAGTATAGGGTTTCTAACATTATTTCTCTTCCTTTAGTGCCAACTATTCCAAATTTGCCTGAGATTTGGAGATGGCAAAAAACCCAAGTCAATAAACTCAAGCGATCCTGAAGAAGCTACCATTTTTATTAGGAAACTGAACTATTTACAAACTAAAAGGATGTTTCACATTAGTTGTTCGTGGTTAAGTCTATATTATAAACATCCTTCTATTTTCTGATTGCTCTTCTGTTACTTTAATACTGTTTCTTTCCTTTCCACTGAATACCACAGCCTTTCTTTTTCTCTACTGTATGAGTTTCGTCTTTTCTTTTCTAGCAGTGGCTAAAAAATCTTTAAATGCTGCTCTTTCCCACCTCAAGTTTTCCTAACTTTCACTTAGCTGGGAGATTATGGGGCCATTTGTTTCCCCACCTCACCTCCATCTCCACCAGCATCCAACTCATCAAAGGCAGACAGATTTGCCAGTTGTTCTCTACTGTTAACAGCCATGCTGGTTTCTTTTTCTTTGGGATATTTGGATCAGAGCTGCCACCAATTAATGGATTTGCTATGTTTCAGGAAGTCATGCACTCTCCTTTTTAAGCTTTGAATTCTTTCCTGTCATATAGAGACATTGCAGCAGTTTCTTCTTTTTCTTCCAAATAAACAGCAATTCTTCCAACAGCCTTGCCACATAATGTGCCACACAACATCTGACCATTTTGTGTTGCCTTTTAAACCCTCTGACTCCAACTCTCACTTTCTAGGAAAAATAAGGTGCCTACATGACAAGGGCAAGGTCTACGATCATGTCTTTGAGGCATCCTATTCCAAATTTTAAAATAGTTAATCCGGTAAGCAAGTCAGGATAAAAATGGTTGATTCTGGAACGACATCTACTCCCAAATACTGCACCCCACAAAACGTTCGCTTGCTGAAAGTAGCTTAGCCAAACAGTGGTTACTCCTAAGCATACAGTATTCCAGTTCATCATGCACCTTATTTTATTTTATTTGATTTGATTTGTCAATCGCTTACAAGATAATAGGTATAAGCATAAACATGAGTAAGAAAGCAGGAAATAGGTACGAAAAAATGGGACAATAGGACAGGGACGGGTGGCACGATGGTGCACTTATGCACGCCCCTTACAGACCTCTTAGGAATGGGGTGAGGTCAATAGCGGATAGTGTTAGGAATAAAAGGAGTAGGGGTTAGAGGATGTAACAACAGAGTCATGTAGTGCATTCCAGGCATTGACCACTCTGTTGCTGAAGTTGTACTTTCTGTAATCGAGTTTGAAGCTTTTTACATTGAGTTTGTATCTGTTGTGTGCTCTTGTATTGTTGTGGTTGAAGCTGAAGTAGTCATTGACTGGTAGGATATTGTAGCAGATAATTTTGTGTGCTACGCTTAAGTCTCTGTAGGCAGCGTATTCAAGGTTGTCCAAGCCCAAAATCTCAAGCCTGGTGATATAGGGTATTCTGTTGCGAGCAGAGGAGTGTAGTACTCTTCTCGTGAAATACTTCTGGACTCACTCAATTGTATTAAAGTCCGATATACAGTGCAGATTCCAGATTGATGAGCTATATTCGAGTATTGGTCTAGCAAAAGTTTTGTATGCTCTAGTTAGCAATTCAATATTTCCGGAGGAGAAGCTTCGTAAGATTAGATTTACAACTCTTAATGCCTTTTTTGCAATGCTGTTACTTGCTGAGTAAGGAATAACAAGAAAGACTTGATAAGGTTTTGGAGGCGCACCACTGTAGTGACACAGCTGGTATTGTGCAAATGTTTTCTTCCAAGGGATCCATATTCATTTTACAACACTTTCTTCTCTCATATCACCAATACAGTCCCCCAGATGGAATGGCTATTTAATCATCATATCCACCCCTCCCAAAGAACACACATTTACACACGCTTATGTCACTTCACCTGTGCAAATGTACATCAGTAAACTACATCTCACCTTAAGTGGGGAAGACTGGTTGGCCAAGTCGGTTACTAGCTGATGGGCAAAGTTAATCTCTCTCCATTCTCTTTATCTCTGGTCTAGATGAACAGCCAGATGGGGGATTGTTTTCTGTTAAAGAGTGACACTAAACTACGCTGTTTTTAGTTTCTCACTTGGCAAGAAGGAGAGGCTCTTAGCCATAGTGAAGGATACATGACTTGTACTCTGATGTACAGTAACCAGGGGCGTTAGATTGGAAAAGGCTGTACCAATGGTTTGACCCAAAAGGGGACCAATCTCTTCAAGGGAAAAAAAAAGCCTTTTAAATGCCATTATTTGAATTTATACATACCCTTTGTAATAGGATGAAAACAGGCTATGTAGTGGCTTAAGCTTCTGCTGATTCCCACAGGGAGTCTCCAAACCTTCTTTTAGCAACCTTGTTATATTCTCCAGGAAACTCCTGAAGCAGCCAACCAGATCTGCTGCCACCAGCCACCTTCCTCCATAGAAATCCTATCAGCCACTAATTTACTAAAGAAGAGGCACATGGCCCTCCTTTTCTTTAGCAGTCAGACCTTTTGGTGGGTGACACAGCTGGTCCATGAAGAATTCTAAGTCTTTGTTATAAATAGCAAGATAAGAGATCTAGGAAACAGTTGAAAAAGGAAGGAAGGAAGAAGTGAGCCACTGCTTTTTGAGTAAGTTGATCTTGGTCACTCTCACCTCAAGAGAGTGGAACCTCTTTCCACTTAGCACAGGATCTCACTGAGACATAGAGGCACACACCGGAACAAGTTTACACAGGCCAGGTCTAAGACTTCCTTCCCAGATTCATTGAATGCTAGCCAGCATCAGGAAAAAACTATAACCTTCCAAAAATGGCAAAATGGAGACTGCCCGCTGAGAGGAAAATGGCATCTGTGGTTCCTTAGCTTTTGTTCTTCCCAGGTTTGGCAAGATCCTGGTTATCTCCTGAATGGTCAAGGGCAGATAATTTTCCCTTAAACTCTTTTAAACTCTAACCCTGTTGAAAAGGAATATCCCCACGTGCACAATGCCTTTCTCCATCCTTTGCCCATCTTTGTGTGTGTGTGTGTGTGTGTGTGTGGGTTGTCTTACTCACGCCTTCAGATTTGTTTGTGGCCCTGGGGGCTGAAGGCAAGGCCAGGTGCTAGGTCTCAGGGCAGCCTATGAAAACACACACACAGAGCCTTCTCGTCTTGATGTTGAAAAGAGGGCATGTGATAATTTAAATCCTCACAAGTGGGATTTGATGTTAATGAATGCATTTCCAACACAAAAGCTGCTGAATGAAATAATGAACTGGTGGAACCATTAACATTACTTATTTCTCTTGCGCACGGCAGATAATTTCTTTTGCATGTGACAGTTCTTTTAAAATTAAGAAAAATTAGCCTTTCCAGTGGTTGAGCATAATATTTTTAAAGGGACACGAGAGACTCTGATTATAAGCTAGAAATCTAAGTAACCAATGCATGGGGCCTGCATTACCTTACCGAGGTTTCATTCTGTCACGGATTTCTATCTTGCCTTTCCATCAAAGTCAGGATAAAACACATGTTCTCACCTCAACTTAATTGCCAAAGATAGGTCAATCTGGAAGAGAATAAGAGCACTTCATAAACAAACCTGAATGTCTGATTAACGTTTAGATGCTTAAAACTAAAAGGCAGATGGAGATCTGTTGGATTATGATGGCCCTGTCCTCAGTGTTGGCCCCTTCTCAACAATTTTCTCTTACCTCCAATATTTCTTGAACAGCAAATGGCAACACAAACGTCTCATTGTTTCACACATATGAATACTTGTTTCCTATTCTGGATAAACTATTTGGCCTCTGGACAAGATTATTTCCATATGGAACAGGATTGTTATCACTTAATAGAAAATAATTATCCGATGCAAATTGCCCCTTTGTCAAGTCTAGAAAGCAGCAAGCTTCAGAAAGGATTTTAGCTTACTGCTTTGCTGACTGTTGAATTACATGTAACTTTCAGAAATAATGCCCAACTTTTATTTATATTTTTCCCCCTTAGATGGAGGGACACTAGGCATTGGAACATAAATGCAGAGAACCTCAGTCTTTTTAAAAAGCCTTGTGCTTTTAAAAGAGAAGAGGACATGAGCTGATACATTTCAGTTGAGATTCAACAACATCAGGATATCATCCTTATCCAAAGGTTGTAGTTCTTAATAAGTTCCTGGATTTCAAAAAATACTTTTGAGAGCTAACTAAATAGAGGATTTAATTCACCATTGCTGAAAACGGAAGAGATACATAAAGGAGGGCTTCTTTTTAGCTTTGATGATTCCCTGTAATATGAAATTGAGTTTCATACGTTGGCTGAACTGAATGTGGCATTTTTGGCAACTCCTCCACTGCAACCAACTGCATATATCCAAACCAACATGCATTAGTAAAATGCAACATTAACATGCAATAGTAATTCCTGAATTTTTGCCATTTAAATATATTTCAGTCTCTCAGAAATTTCACAACAGCTTCCCTGCAGGTCATTAAGTGAGAGTCATCATGTGGCCAACCCACTACTTTTATAAAACGTATTTTTCATGTCAACAAAGTTATTGGAATAATGAAAAGCACCCACAGGTCACTGTAACCTTGAAAAATGAAAATAAAATAAGCAATGTTGTGATTTACTTCATGGTAAATACATGGGCATTCTTTTTCAGTCTAATGTTTTTCACCTGCTTTGAAGTACAAGTCAAAATTGTCTGGAAGGCACCAAGTTGGGAAACCTGGGATAGAAATCATCTGATCTAACGGAAAGATAACATCATACACAAAATGTACAATGCTGAGAAATAATCTTTTATTTTTAACTTTACTTATTTATATCCCGTCTTCATTATTTGTACAAATAACCCAAGGCAGCAAACATACCCAAAACACCTATTTTCCTCACAACAGCAATTTTGTGAGCTGGGTTGGGCTGAGAAAAAGTGACAGGCCCAAAATCACCCAGTTTTTCATGACTAAGGCTGGACTTGAACTCATGTACTCCTGCTTTTTAGCCTTTCATTTCTAGTTAATGAAACAATGTAAAAGGTAATATTTTCATTATATTATCTTTTAGTATTAGTATAAAATATAATGAAACATATGCTCAAAAAGCACACGTTTACACATCATAGATTCAGTTCCTCTGGGGTGTGTCTTTATTCAACCTGAAAGAGACTTCCAAATATGTATAGGAAGGGATTTTTCTGGCTTGATTAATACTACTATTTCCTGAAAAGAAAAACCAAGTGCAATTTGCATTATATCAAACTTTCTGGAATGCTATACAAACTGTTGTTTTTATATGTTATTTTTAAAAATAGTTCTAAATTAATTGTAATAGATGCCTTATCTATTGTGCTAGGATATGCTCTACAGCAGGGGTCCCCAACCACCGGTCCGTGGACCGGTACCGGTCCGTGGAACAAGTCCTACCAGGCCGCTGGTTTGCTGGGCTCCGCCATCTTGTTTTGATGAAAAAGTGCTTCCAGTGAGCTTTTCCGGGTAGAAAGCTCATCGGAAGCACTTTTTCATCAAAACAAGATGGCGGCGCCCAGCTGATGTCGGTACCGGGCCGCGCCATAAAAAAGGTTGGGGATACCGGGCCGCGGCATAAAAAAGGTTGGGGATCACTGCTCTACAGGACTGATTATATGATAGCCAAGCTTGACAATTGCTATTAATCATTCCATGAAACTTTTGTTGTGAGTCTGGAGAAGTTTTGTGAGGATCTGTCTGTCTGTCTGTCTGTCTGTCTGTCTGTCTGTCTGTCTACTTACAAAATGTATTGGCTGGCCATCTTACCTCAGGATAACTCTGGGCGGCTTACAATCATAAAAAAATTAAAATTGTACAAAGATAAAATCATAAATAAAATATTATAGACAGCCAGATACAACAGCCCAATTAAAAGATGGAGAGGATGGGGTGGTGAATGGGAGGATGCTGATAATAAATAAACAGATGCGAATTTTTCCTAAAGAATACACTGAAGTCAAATAAAAAGAGGATAACTTAATGATACTGGGGATTTTTTCCTAAAGGATCTGCTCATATTAAGCTATGACTTGGTTCATAAACTGGATAAGGAATCTTGGGAGTGAATACATAGTACACAAATATGCTGAATTAGAGAACTAACTGTTCCGAAAAGTTTCAAACTAAATATCACAGAGCTTTTATGCTATTATGCTTCCACTCTTCTTGGGGATAGGCTTAAGGAATATTTTATATCAAAGGGTTATGCCCTTGTGAGAATGAAGCAGTTCAAATTACCGAGTTTATTATTCCTCTGCATGTTCCATTTGTGCAACCATCTAACAATACCTCTTACCACTTTTTTTCCTGGCTAATCGGAAAAATCTTATCTACGCATATCTCTCATTCAGCATGATTATTATAGTCAAATTCTCCACAACACAAAACAAAAATCACCAGCGACTAACATCTGAATATGTTTTATTTTTCGTCTCTCATCCCTACATAGAGCCCTGCAAAAGTTTTTTGGAATAGAATGAAACAATTATATTACAGAGGCCCAAAGTCGTGTGTGGATGTATGCTAATAGCAGAGGTCTCCAAACTTGGCAACTTTTAAGACTTGTGGACTTTAACTCCAAGAATTATCCAGCCAGCATAGCTGTCTTAAAGTCTTAAAGTTGCCAAGTTTGGGGACCCCTGCTAATAGGAGCCACAAATGAAGTTGGGAAATCATGCAACCATGGCTTTGGGGGATTCTTCACATGCCTTAAAAATACCTCTGCTGAAAGCCACGTTTGGGAATGGGGTGTGTGTGCGTGAGAGAGAGAGAGAACTTTTAAATGGAACAGCTGGCAGCAACCAAAGCCAGTACCCAGTTGCCTCTCCCATAGAATGCATTGGAGGAAATTTTCTGAAACCCTTTTCTTCACAATCCCCAACCAGATCTGGTCTATCTTTGAATGCAGCGTTTCTTCTTTTGCCTTTTCCATACATGGCAAACTTATTCCCATTCAATTCAACCTTTAGAGTTCAACCTTTAGAGTTATCCCACTGACAGAGGGGCAGAGTCCATATTCTTTACCTAATTTCTTGACAACATTTTGTTAGATTGAAACTAATGGAATTGAATTTAGGAAAATTAATGTAAAATTGAGGAGAGTAAGGTATTATGTAATATATACATAAGGTAAGAACAAAGTTAAATTATTAAAGGAAGCAATTTCTTGAGCTAGTCAGGAAAGAGCTTTATATTTCACATTTATAATATCAATATTTGTTAAGCATACATTTAGCTGTTAAAATGTCATACCCAGGTATGTTCCAGGTTAATTCA
This sequence comes from Notechis scutatus, assembly GCF_049901735.1. NCBI lineage: Eukaryota > Metazoa > Chordata > Lepidosauria > Squamata > Elapidae > Notechis > Notechis scutatus. The sequence goes on from NC_142010.1 coordinate 172,280,157, forward strand.
AATATTTGCAGCGAGTTGAAGATTTTTTTCTTTCCTGATCCAAACATCCTCACTAGATTCTCTGAAGCAAAGAAATGGTCTGAATTTGATGAAAGTATGATTTTGATTACTACCTATGAGGCAGTAATCAAAACTGGAAATATTATCTTTTGTTTAATATTCAAACCTATTCTATTAATATGGAAGAGAAAAATATCTTTAGTACCTCAGTTCTTGAAATTACGAATGTGACATTCATGGTATATATCTATTGATTAGAATTACAAATCGTTGTTGGAAAAAGAGAGCATATGAATATAATGTATGTTACAGATTTCTAGATTTATTTTTATTACTTGTAAATATACTGTGGCTGTGAAAGATCAAAGTAGTGGATAAAGCACCTTTCAGTTTTAAAAGTAGACATTGAAACTGTTAATAGATGCTAACCGTATTTTATCAAAACCTCAAATCCATTGATCCTTATTTAATCTATAGAAATAAACATGAGAACAGGCATAAACATACACATATGCACCCAAATACATAGACCCACACACATGTACTATTTTCAAAGGCATTTCTTGAAGCTTTTAATGAAAGAAGTTTCCTAAAGCAAACTTAATTCCTTTTAAGGTCCAACATTTACATTATTATGTTAAAAGCTTGGGGTAACGTTGATCTATTGTTAAAAGTTTAGTAATTAAAGTAAAAATTAAAACATGGAATGAAAATCTACAGTGCATAGAAAATCCAACTGGTATTCAATAGAACGCTTTTTTAAGACAGATTTAGGCTTGTGGTTGCTCAGTCACGGGGTAAGTTTGCTTCCTTAAGCTTAGAATCAGTGTAAGCATTAAAGAACAGGATAAAAACTGTATTTTTAGGTAACCATCAAGCCATTTATAGGATAATTAAGAAGCTGAATTATTGGGGAAGGTGTTTGAGGTGTTGAAAGACCTAATTAACATTGCTTAAAAAAATCCCAGCACCTTTCCCTTTGAGCTTCAAAGTCAAAACCACGTACATACATACATAGCTTCTAGCTTGTTTCTTGAGAACTGACTTATGACAGGTTTTTAAACAAATAATTTAAACTAGCCTCAATTAATGGTCATCAGATCTTTTTCTTTTTAATATTCCTACTGCTATATATGATTACAATGATGTTATGGACATACTTTGGGAGTTTATAATAGTTGCATGCTTTTAACCAGACTTACAAAGATTGGATGTGTGTCATCTAGTGTCTTTTTAAATGTAGAAATAAGAGTTACAAACATAGGATAGTTTAGAATTTAGATTCTCACAGGGAAATTGTTCTTGCAGGGGAAGAGAAGATCAACATACAGAGCTAGCAAAAGTGTGTGAGTTTGTATGAGAATCTTAAAAATCCAGGATAACACATTAACTTCAGAGAGAATTATGACAAGCAGCAACTTTGTCATGAAAGTTATGGTAGACTGCTACAGGTTTAAAATGGCCTATTGTTCCTAATCCTAATAACAATCGCTAGTGATCCTAAAACTAACTGGGCTGTTTGGAACTGCTTGGAGGTTTGTCTTGAGCAGGATAAAGTCCATGAGATCTTCAAGTTTGAGACCTGGAAGAAGACTCGCCCAAAAGAAAAAGCAGCATGGAACCTAACATGTGAATGCGATGGGCAACGGGGCTGTATCAGATGGACAAAGAAGATCAAAGGTGTATCTGTCCAATGGTCATCAGCTAGTTCCAGACCAACTGCTGATTGCCCTAGTTGTGTCTGCTGGTAAATGACAGCAATAAAGTTATTTGTATTTGCTCCAATTACAAATAACTTTATTTACCAGCAGAAGAGATTACAGAATTTAGTGGTCATTTCCCATGTCTCACATTTGCTCCAATTGTGAGACATGGAAAATGACCACTAAATTCTTTAATCCCTTCTTAAAAATCTAAACAGGAATTCTAGCATTTAGGAAGATGAGGGACATATATAGCTAGGCACACATGTGTATTAAACATATATCGTTACTAAGATTATGTTTAATGTTGTTCTAAGGTTAAGAATTAGAGAACAAGGAAAAAAAATGCTCAGTTTGGACTTTTGCATCAGATTTCTGCCAGGTTTTCAGTGGGGATTGGAGACCTGCCCACAAAAGAATGCAAACCAATTTGGAAAGCTTGGAGTTGGGAAACTGATACTGTGGGGGGGTCTTGGTGATCTCTGAGTACGCTTGTTTTCTTGCAGATGTTTCATTACCCAATTAGGTATCATCATCAGTCTTTTACAGCTTGGCTAAAATTGCCTCTTGCTATCTTTTAAATCAGTGGTCCCCAACCTTTTTTGTACCAGGGACCAGTTTCACGGGCGCTTCGGAGGAGCTGCGGCGACAGGAAAAGCCACCCCCGGCTTCTTTGAAGCAGTTTCTTCCTGGGCTGGTGGAGCAGCGAGAGAGCGACTGAGAGAGGAACGAGGCGGGAGGAAGCCGAAGCTGCTGAGCCAGAGAGCAGGACAGGCTTCGGTTGCTTCCTCCTCCCCTTCTTTCATTTGTGTCCTTGATCCCGATCCCAGCAGCATTCACCAAAGGCAAGAAAGCCGCCATTTTTTTCTTTTTTTTCTTTGCTTGCCCGGTACAGAGTGCTCCACGGACCGGTACCGGTCCGCGCCCGGTGGTTGAGGACCCTGTTTTAAATGAATAAAAAGGGGGAGGAAATGGAAAGGAATGCCCTTCACACCAGAGGTGGTATTCATCAGGTTCTGACCAGTTCTGGAGAACCGGTAGCGGAAATTTTGAGTAGTTTGGAGAACCGGCAAAGTAGTTTGGAGAACCGGCAAATACCACCTCTGACTGGCCCTGCCCCCATCTATTCTCTGCCTCCCGAGTCCCAGATGATCGGCTGGGTCTTCTATTGTTGCCCTGCACAGGAGAATGGAGCTGGAAAGCAGGTTAGTGGGGTGGGGAGGGAATGGGGATTTTGCAGTAATCTTCCCCCCAGGAGTGGGGAGGGAATGGAAATTTTACAGTATCCTTCCCCTGCCACGCCCACCAAACCACACCCTCCAAGCCATGCCCACAGAACCAGTAGTAAAAAAATTTGAATCCCACCACTGCTCCACACACACAAACACACACACCATCGTTTGAACAATTCCCTTTTTTGCAAAACCTTATCATTCCTCCCCAGTTCAGCAGCAGGCTTATTTATTTTTTCCAACTTAACAAAATGTTAGGAATATGTTGAAACTCTAGTAAGAGTGCAGAGAACAACAAAAAAGATGATTAAGAGACTGGAGGCTAAAACATCTGAGGAACAGTTGCAGGAATTGGGTATGTCCAGTTTAATGAAAAGAAGGACGAAGGGTGATAAGCAGTGTCCCAATATCTGCCACAAAGAGGCGGGGGGGGTCAATCTATTCTCCAAAGCATTTGAAGGCAGAACAAGAAAGCAATAGATGGAAACTAATCAAAGAAAGATCCAACTTAAGAATTAAGGAGGAATTTTCTGTCAGTGAGAACAATTACTCAATTATCTCCAGAAGTTAGAGGTGCTCCATCATTGGAGGTTTTAAAGAAGAGATTGGACAGCCACTTGTCTGAAACGATATAGAGTCTCTTGTTTGAGCAGGGGGCTGGACTAGAAGACCCACCGTGTTCCTAAAAACTTTGTTTTATAAAAAAAAAAAAAAAAAAAAAAAAATAAAAATATTGGAAAACCCCCTCAAGGTTCCCTTCAACTCTGTTATTCTATTGAAAATATACAAAAGGGGGCACCCCTTGGGCATGTCTATCCTTCTGGCCTTCCACTCTGAAAAGAAAATAGGACCACTGGGAGTGGAGGAGAGAGAAATCAACCAAAGACTGAATTTGAAAGTGAGCTAGAACCGACCTGGGGATGTGGAGAAAAAAAAAATCCCACCCCTAAATGTACTCCTATTTAAGAAATGACAGAGGGTGCTGCCAACTGCTCTTATTCTAAGCCCATCCCCCCCACTTTTGATCACAAACCCAGAGGAGACTATGTGCTTCCAGAGTGTATAGGATCAGAAAAAAAATTAAGACAAAGACAAGGAAGCAGAAACGTATGTTGTGCTTATGCAATACGCTAGTCCATAATACAGAAGAAAATATTTATGGCTGCTCAGGCTGCTGCTGGTTAATAGGATTGGAAAGAATTCTAGACGCCATGCTTTGCCTGTTTCTTCTCTTTTGCTATACCTGCAGTGTAGACTCCCTCAGTCAGGCCTTGGGTGCATCTCTGCAATGCTTTTTTTCAGAGATAAGAACTAGCCTCAGACACTTTCAAGGTAAAGACTAAGACAGTTTTAAAAAGACAAACATATTCATACCCATTTCTAATGTGTTGGTGGGATATAATATTGATTTGAATAGATAAAAACAGAAACCAAAAACAGATATGTAAAGGATTATTCTATTTTTTAAAATTAGAATCGTAGTGTCCTATATTCAGTTTATGATGCAGTTCATCATCCTACCTTGATGGTATCACTTCTTTGTACTCAACTGGATTTCCCTTCATTCTGTTCTGCATGTTGCTAAATGCTGTCCTGCCCAATATTAATGCTCAGCTGAATTACTTTTCAAGCATTAATTGCAAAGCCGAATCCTTTCATCTACAATTTCTGAATTTCACCTTCCACCTTGCAAAAGAGAACATTTATATTAATATTCCTGCAAGAGCATCTTTCTTTTGTAAATTTCCTATGGTGTACTTATAACCACAATTTTGTCTACATACCAAGTCCTATTAACTCTAGACTATAGCATGGATAGGTTACTCATTAGATGTTCCAGGCAATAGTACTAAGGATGTAGGAGATGATCAAGTTGAGTCCAAGACTGGGATCAAGCTTGTAATTGGTTTCGAGTCTCTTCAAGCCCACGAGAGATCTAAGTCCAGCCCCATTCTCATCTACTGCCAATTTGCCTTGATCTGCAGTAGTTCAGATTCTTGTAGTGAGCTTGCATGGATTAAATTTGTAGATATTTGAACAATCTTGGTCCCTGGTTTCTTGTGCCTGACAAAGATGTTATATGTTTTATTATTATTATCATATCTTGATTACTTGTTATTTTAACTTGCTAAAAAAAAAACAGACTCAGTATAAAAACAACATTTTAATGTTTAATAATCAACCCTTATGTAAAATGCATCTTTTTACATAGAAATTAGCAAGAGTGAAAAAAGCAGCACGTTTGGGAAGCTGAAGTCTTACTGGAGATCATATGAAATTGACAGTATTAAAGAAAGAAGATGAAACACTTGATTTTGAAAAAGAAAAAAAAGTGAGCTTCAAAATGGTTACTTTCCCTTTAAGTATTGCAACGTTTTTCAGACATAAATTTTGAATTGCAATTCAAAGTACAAAAATACCACATTGTAATAAAATGAGTTATAAAATAATTTATTTCTCAGAAACATGAAAAAGCCGTACGTGATTATCTACTTTAAAAATTGGACTTCAATGCAGCTTACACTTTCTCACTTGAACAAAAACTGACCTGGCCTGTCAAATCAAATTACAGTGCTAAGTCCTTGGCAAATTTGAGGATAATCCTATCTAAGAATGTGGCATAAGATGGCCACATCCTGAAACACTCTGCTGAGAAAATAAATTAGGAAGCAAATAATATTTCTCCTACAACATCCTTCCCTGTTTCTTAAATCCATTCCACACATTTTTCAAAGCAAATCAGCAGAGGAAACATGATACCGCTACGCCTTCCTAAGGCCTGTAAACGCAAATCACTTACACTTCCTCTTTTTGTCTCTTCTTTTAAGCAGGTGAAATGGTTACCTCCATTTGTTCTTGTATCCATACCTGGGTCACCTGTCAATTTGTCTACTTTTCCTTCAAAATTTGCGTGCAAATAAACTGTATGCATTAAGCAGAAGTATTTTGAGACACAGATTTACAAAGAGTGTGTGCAACTGAGGAACCTTTTTTTTTAAAAAAAATTGCTTTCATCTTGTCACTCCCCACCCCCTTTCCTCTATAGTCCATCTAATGCAGGAATTATAAAAACATTTATCAAATAATGTACCTCTAATGCATAAATAACTTTGTCATTACAAACCCAGATGCTCTCCTTGTGGAATGGTTACCGAGACACACTCTGTGCTGTGATAGAAGGAATAAAGTTCCACCTCAGATCAAGCTGGCTTTCGGTGTCGTTTTCTTTTTCTTCTGTTTGATAAGAAATAAACTTTCATCCCTGGTACAACTACTGTTTGTGTGGCTCCTCTGCTTTTTCTTTCTCTTCTGCCTTTTTGCTGACTCCATAGAAACTCGGCGATTTTCAGTTTTGCCAGCTGCCAAAAAGCCAACACTTTGATGAGGAGGAGTTTTCCTTCTGCACCTCTTATGTGCATTCACGTGGCCACCTCTAGGAAAGCATTCTTCTATCATATAGTTGTTCTGAACTTCCTTCTTACGCTTCCTTTCTTTGACTAGATCTGCATGAGACTTTTTCCTTAGGTTCTTATGATTTCCTTTCTTGCCATGTTCCTTCCAAACTTCCCTCTTTTTCTTATGTTTGTGCTCTTCTCGATCATAATCTGTATGTGGTCTTTTTGGAAACTTTGTTAGAAGGCCAGCGTCCTGAAGTTCTGCAAAATAAAAACGCTTGATGATACTTCTCTTAAATACTGAACACTGTACTTGTTACTCCCTAATTAGAAAAATCGATATATATCCTGTTTGCAATAAAATAAATGTAATAAAATAAACTCTTGAATATCTATCAATTTTAGAGGTAATTTCTAAAAAACACACCGAGAAGCACACTGATAATGGATCAAGCCAGCTAAAATGGATGTAATACCCATGGGAATTCCAGTTCATAACATCTAGTGGACACCAAGATGGGAGCCATTTTATATGTTTGATCTCAGAGTGTGAAACCTCAAATCAAATATCCGATACCAAAATTGGATAAATCTTCCAATAAAGTAATTAGAAATTAGAATATCTTTGAAATCAAGTGATTCTTGATAAAATACAAACACCTATTTTAAGCAAAAAGTTGAACAAATTTAACTTTATTTTGGAAAGTCATGTGAGACAATCCTGAGAGGAGACTACCTACAAGAGCCTCGGTGGCGCAGTGGTTAGAGTGCAGTACTGCAGGCTACCTCTGCTGACTTCCGGCTGCCTGCAATTTGGCAGATCGAATCTCACCAGGCTCAAGGTTGACTCAGTCTTCCATCTTTCTGAGGTGAGTAAAATGAGGACCCAAATTGTTGGGGGCAATATGCTGACTCTGTAAACCGCTTGGAGAGCATTATAAAGTGGTATTGCTATTATTACAAATAAGCTAAAAATTTCCTTTTTGCAGATTCACTGCAAATTCTTGACTTATTGAGGAGCTCAAGGAGATGAAGCAGGACATACCAGTAAATACTGCTGGAAGAAGACCCATCACAAGTCTGATTGGATGATGTAACTGACCAGATGGTATTTGAATCTACATAGTTGTGATTCAAATAGTAGAAAGGAGATATTTTGCTGTCTTGATTGCGTTTGCCAAATGCCACCTAGCAGCTCTTTTTAAAGTATCTCATTTCCTATTGGGGAAAGATAAACCCCATCTGAAGGGCCTCTATGACGAGGAAAGTTAGACTTCATTTTGGAAAGGGGAGAGCATATAGAATATACATTCATCTCTCTTAGCATCTTTGTCCCTGATGGGCACAATCACCACAGAAAGCAACAGTTCCCAGTATAACAATACTCAATATAACAATTGTATAGATATATTGAGCCAAAGCTTTAATAAATAAAGCTGTCCTTGCTGATGATACCCCAGCATTCAAAAGCTGATAGCCATATATTTGGGCCTTGAGTCATACATGCAACGTGAGAACCTCTCACTCAGTCCCTAGAAGAACAGATTCAGATTGACTCTCTCTGAGACAGAGAGTAATGAACCAAGTTGTTTTCTCCCATTCAAAGGTAGTTCACAATCTGGAGGTTTTGTGACTGGAAAGCCTTTGCATTATTTTTATCTCCAACCCACCATTTGTGGACCTTCCTGGATTGGGCAGTCGCTTGTATGCTAGTTATCTCCTCTTTCCATTGTGGTAATTCATTCACCTTGGATCTGCTCTTGAAGAAATTTTGGAATCAATAGCTGATGAAGATACATATAACCTGATACACCTAGGTGACCCTGCTTCTTGAAGAGCTGAGCTGGTTGCCAGTTTGCTTCCAGATGCAATTCAAGATGCTGGATGCTGTCATTAGGGTCCTAAATAGCTCTACTCTAAGGGACTGTCTTCACTTGTATTCATCTGCCTGTCCACTCAACTCAACCATGATCAAATCAACTCAGCCATATGATCTATTCTTACAAGATTGCCACTGGAAGGGTGATTTTCTGATAGCTATCACTGTATTTTGGAAATCCTACTGTGATTTGGTCAGCTCTAATTCTAATGTCAATCTATGTTTTGGTACATTGGGGGGGGGGGATTCCTCTTGAACCTTAATGTTCAAGTTTTTATTTTATGAGATTGTTAGCCATCTAGAACATAGAGATCCGATATTACACACACGAAGTATTGTTCTTTTTAGAGAAGAGATTACACAAACTATAATGAACTAGTTTCCAGTTTGGCCTTCTGACATTCTGGAAGTGCTGAGCGCTTGTAGCAAAAATCAGGTTGATGTTTGTTTATTTGTTTACATTTTTAAAGGGCCTATGGTGGATTTTTTTTTGGTGTAAATGGAAATATTTGGCATTTTGGCATCTGAAACGCTTCCATTTCCATCCTTAAAATTCTCACAAAACAGCTGTTAGGTTATGCAGTCAAAATTTGGAAGGAAAATGGCTGAGGTTTCCACAGACTTTGAAAGGTTTCAAAGGTAGAAATAAAGACAGAAATTAATCAGAGGCAACATATTCTCATACCAGCTTTTTTTTTAACTGTGCCACTAGACCTTGACTAAATTTTGGCTAAATGTCACTAAATTTTGGCATGATTGTGGGTTATTGGGGGGCTGCAGATAGGAGTACTGGGGACCACATGAAGCCTTCTGGGCAAGGTTACCCATCCTAGATTAAGTTAAAAGAGGCAGTAAACATAATAGTAACCTGAAATTTTTTTAAATAAAAGCAAAATCACTAAATCTATATGTACACTGCTCAAAAAAATAAAGGGAACACTTAAACAACACAATGTAACTCCAAGTCAAGCACACTTCTGTGAAAGCAAACTGTCCACTTAGGTAGCAACACTGATTGACAATCAATTTCACATGCTGTTGTGCAAATGGAATAGACAACAGGTGGAAAGCATAGGCAGTTAGCAAGACATCCTCAATAAAGGAGTGGTTCTGCAGGTGGTGACCACAGACCACTTCTCAGTTCCTATGCTTTCTGGCTGATGGTTTGGCCACTTCTGAATGCTGGCGGTGCTTTCACTCTAGTGGTAGCATGAGACGGAGTCTACAACCCACACAAGTGGCTCAGGTAGTGCAGCTCATCCAGGATGGCACATCAATGCGAGCTGTGCAAGAAGGTTTGCTGTGTCTGTCAGCGTAGTGTCTAGAGCATGGAGGCGCTACCAGGAGACAGGCCAGTACATCAGGAGATATGGAGGAGGCCGTAGGAGGGCAACAACCCAGCATCAGGACCGCTACCTCCAACTTTGTGCAAGGAGGGACAGGAGGAGCACTGCCAGAGCCCTGCAAAATGACCTCCAGCAGGCCACAAATGTGCATGTGGCTGCTCAAAAGGTCAGAAACAGACTCCATGAGGGTGGTATGAGGGCCCGACGTCTACAGGTGGGTGTTGTGCCTACAGCCCAACACTGTGCAGGACGTTTGGCATTTGCCAGAGAACACCAAGATTGGCAAATTTGCCACTGGCGCCCTTTGCTCTTCACAGATGAAAGCAGGTTCACACTGAGCACATGTGACAGACGTGACAGGGTCTGGAGACACCGTGGAAAACGTTCTGCTGCCTGCAACATCCTCCAGCATGACCGGTTTGGCAGTGGGTCAGTAATGGTGTGTGGGGGCATTTCTTTAGGGGGCCGCACAGCCCTCCATGTGCTCGCCAGAGGTAGCCTAACTGCCATTAGGTACCGAGATGAGATCCTCAGACCCCTTGTGAGACCATATGTTGGTGCGGTTGGCCCTGGGTTCCTCCTAATGCACGACAATGCAAGACCTCATGTGGCTGGAGTGTGTCAGCAGTTCCTGCAAGACGAAGGCATTGATGCTATGGACTGGCCCACCCGTTCCCCAGACCTGAATCCAATTGAGCACATCTGGGACATCACATCTCGCTCCATCCACCAACCTCACGTTGCACCACAGACTGTCCAGGAGTTGGGGGATGCTTTAGTCCAGGTGTGGGAGGAGATCCCTCAGGAGACCATCCGCCACCTCATTAGGAGCATGCCCAGGCATTGTAGGGAGGCCATACAGGCATGTGGAGGCCACACACACTACTGAGCCTCATTTTGACTTGTTTTAAGGACATTACATCAAAGTTGGATCAGCCTGTAGTGTTTTTTTCCACTTTAATTTTGAGTGTAACTCCAAATCCAGACCTCCATGGGTTGCTAAATTTGATTTCCATTGATAATTTTTGTGTGATTTTGTTGTCAGCACATTCAACTATGTAAGGAACAAAATATTTTAATAAGAATATTTCATTCATTCAGATCTAGGATGTCTTATTTTTGTGTTCCCTTTATTTTTCTGAGCAGTGTATATTTATTTATTTTATTTATTTTTATTTATTTGATTTGCCAATTGTTTACAAGATAATAAGTATAAATGTATACATAGTTGTGAATACATGAAATGGGTACATATAAGAAAAATAAAAGAATAAGAGAAACAATAGGACAGGGATGGTAGGCACGTTGGTGCGCTTACCTTGCACTTTTTTCTTTGCTCTCTGAAGGCTCCTCTTGATGTCATATTCATTGTCATAGTAATAGATGAAGGGGAAAGTAGGAAATGTCCCTCCAAACATTCGCTTCTCTGAGCATTCCTGCAAATCATATTTTAATATTATTGTCATACCTCTGGTTAATGCAAATACAAAAGAAAGAAATGAAAGAAATTAGCTTTTCAATTGGTAGTAAAGCAATCTGTTTTCTCTAATAATGCATACTGAACCTGCTGGTTTATCCCCCCAAAAGAGGGGCAAGATAACATAGAACATCATAGAGCCTCGGTGGTGCAGTGGTTAGAGTGCTATACTGCAGGCCACTTCTGCTAACTATCGGCTGCCTGCATTTTGGCAGTTCAAATCTCACCAGGTTCAAGGTTGACTCAACTTTCCATCCTTCCGAGGTTGGTAAAATGAGGACCCAGATGGTTGGGGGAAATAGGCTGACTCTATAAAACCGCTTAGAGAGGGCTGTAAAGCACTGTAAAGTGGTATATAAGTCTAAGTGCTATTGCTGTTGCAAATTTAAAGTGCACAAAATATCACTACAAATTTAAGGTGCAAGCTGATGAACATAGTTACAGATTAATCTAGTTTCATTTTGCCTATAAATTCACATAGTCCTGAAGTTACAACTATCCCTTTAGCGAATAACCAAAGTTAAAATGGCACTGAAAACAGTTACTTATGTCCAATCCTCACACTTACATCTACTGTGGCACCCCTACAGACCTGTGTTCAAAATTTGGTTGCTTAGCAACTGGCATGTTTACAACAGTTGCAGCATAACCACTTGCAACCTTCCCAGATGGTACCTACAAGTAAAGGTGATGCGGCAGCTGGATTTAATGACTCTGTGATTCATTTAACAGCAGTGATTCACTTAATCACAATGGCACAAAAAAAAACAATACTGAGTGTGAGTCACTTGACAACTGCCTTGCCTAGCAATGGAAATTCTGGTTCCAATTATGATCTTAAGTTGAGAATTACCTGTATTGATTCATTGGAAAGCTTCAAAACAAAATCAACCATATGTCAAATCTGAGCTGCATTTCACATAGGTCTATAATGAATAGCCAAAAGTTCTCCCTTACTTCCCATATAGCATCATCAGTAGAGATATTGTGCTTCCTTTGGGACCCTTAACAGTAAGTTCAAGACTGTCTTTTGGTACCGTATAGCAACAAAATTCCTAAACTATCTTTCTTGCCTATGAGAAAAATGTTCAAACCTGGAACAAATGGAAAGGAGAGAGGGACTTCTTTCTATGATCTTATGTTAATTTCGACTTGAACAGACCAAAAGAAATCTCTCCAAACCACATCTTATTCTATCTACAACTGTTGCTGCTGTCTCCATTTGGTAAGATATTCCACCTCTAATTCTGGAGTCTTCTAGGCTCCAGAATTCAAATATCCAGGATGAAAGTAAGAACTCACTTAATTAAGAGATTAAGAAATTAATTAATTAATCAATTAAGAAATCCAGGCATCTTACTTACTTACTTACTTACTTACTCGCTTACTTACTTACTTTATTTATTTTTTATTTTATTAATTTTATATGCAGTTCAACTCACTGTACTCTGGTAGCATTATCTTTCATCTAAAGACCACAATTTTAGAGCAGCAGATAGAAAAGTCACAATGAACAAAAACCTTTGCTTTTGTAGGAAATAATGGTTTAATCACATTGGAGCATTATTTATTTATTGAACAATATTTGCACATCGCTGTAATCACAAGGATTCTGGACAGTGCAAGAAACCAAAGCTAAAATGTTATGAAATATTCTTTTAATCCAGCAAATAATTGCATGATAATCATATTATTGGCCTTGGGTCTTTCTAAATGAATGAAAAGTTAGGGTCCGCTACAAAATACTCCAATATTTGGAAGCTATTACTGAAAAGGCCTGTTGTTCTGTCCTGGCCCACGAACTCTGGGGGGTGGAATGGAGATGATAATAGGCCTTTTTTGGTTGACTGTACTAGATAGGCAGGAACTTTTTTTTTGGTATCGTGGTCACAAAATCTATGCTAGTGGCTCAATAAGGCTTCCTAAAGAATAACTACAGACTGAATTGGGCCCAGAAACCTACTGATAACCTATCATAATGCTTAGTAATCTAAGTACTGTATAGATGTCCTGCAATAGTCTGGTAAATGACCATTACATTCTGGACCAGTTACAAATTCTGAGTCATCTTCAAAAGTAGCCCAACGCACAAAGTTATTGCAGGGCATAAATTATTGTTGCCAACAGGTAGGCAGGTAGGTTAGTCCAGATAGGGAGGAAATTGACATATCAGTCAGAATAGGGTGAAGGATCCTACTAATGTTTCAAAGAACCCGGAGTTCAGGAAAGTCTCAAATCAGGGCACAGTTCTATTTGTGGAATCACAATTCTATCAATAGTCAGACTGTCTTATATTACTTCAATTATACGGTATTAATAAACTTCAATTCCACTTTAGTAGAATATGATCTAATGTTATGTCTGCTCATATCGGGCAATCAATCAGAAAACAATACCCTAAAATGAAGGAACTATCAAGGAGAAAACCACAACCCAGCCAATTCTGGCAAAACAAGCTATTGTATATAAACAGGGAACAAACTTCACACTCAGTAGCACTGATGATGTTACCGTACCTTACAAGCAAACAGCCATGCTCAGAGAGCATCACAATTCAACCCTGAGCTCCTTATATTTTTCTCTATTGCAGTGGTTCTCAACCTGTGGGTTGCAACCCCTTTGGGGGTCGAACGACCCTTTCACAGGGGTCACCTAAGATCATCGGAAAACACATATTTTCGACGGTCTTAGGAACCGAGCCATAATTTTATGGTTGGGGGTCACCACAACATGAGGGACTGTATTAAAGGGTTGCGGCATTAGGAAGGTTGAAAACCACTGCTCTATTGGATTTTGTGTTTCTCCTTTTACATCCTTATAGCTTCCATACCCGACGGTATTTCAAGATTTCTGTAGCATTTTTAGTCAGCTTGTCTCTCTCTTTCTTGCAGAGAGAGAAAGAGCGAGAGAGCGAGAGTGAGAGAGACAGAGAGAGAGAGACCAAGAGGGGGGGAGCAGTCGTCTATCATACACATGCTGATGACATCTCATTCTAAACCAACAAATAACCTTTCCCAATTAATAACTTTGATTTGAAACAACTGGTTATTTAATGTAAGTGAAAAGATCACCTGCCAATTTGTACGCAATGTACCTTGAATAAAACTTCGTTCTGAAGCTTCTGAAGTATATGGAATTTCTTGCCTGAAGTGCAACTCTCTGCATACCACACATGACTAGGTGCAGCTTTCCCTAAATCCCCTCTATGCCTGAAACCAATATAGTGAATTCTAAGAGAAATATTGAGGTCGCCCAGAACAAAAGAAAGTAGGAGGGAGGGATGAGTGAACTCACAGATAACTACTAAAAAAAAAAAAAAACTTCAGTTACAGATAAGTAATCAGTTCTTCACTGTGGTCTCTGTGATCATACACTCATGGGTGAATAGCTGGTCTATTATCTAGAGGGGCTTAGTGCTCATAAGGTACAATACAAAGGACTGCAGCTCTAAAAGCTACATCCTTTTGAGAATGAAAATCCAGGTGGGAATGCTAGATGCAGATAGAAAGTTGTCCTACATCATTATGACAGGGGAATCTAAGGATGAAAAGATGCAGATGGAATCCTTGCTCTTGCAAAGTGACCCCAGATCAGAAGAGGGCACTTTGGGTTGCTGATCTTATAACAAAATCTGATGGCTGCAACCATCAATTTTCAAAAAAATCCACAACATCTGGGATGGACCCCCCCAAAAGCTAAAAACATATACTGATTTCAGTGAAAGTGAAAAGCAAACGAAGAACAAAGGGAATGACTTCTCAGTTATTATCTGGAAAAGGGGTGTGCAGTTATGTCCTGATCGCAAAAGAACACAGGCCCAAAATTTTCGGCGAGACATTTTTATAAGGTCAAGAAAATTCTGAGTGAGCCCTGCTTAGACCCAGGCATGTGAATCATCATGATAAAGAATAATTTCAGGGAAGAAATAAAGATCTCTCAGTGATTTTCCATTTACTTCTAACACTGCTTTCTAGTGATTTCATGCATAGCTATTAAATGAGGATAAATAATCTTTGATTGCTGTGGAGTGTACACTCCAAAGTTTCTGGAGATGCTGTAAAGACAGATATTCCAAGAAGATGGCCTTTCCCTTAGTAGCTTGACAGTAAAACCCTAGTGGATAAAGAAAAAAAAGCAGAGGCCTCTAAAAATAGCCACTCCTACTTGTTTTAACATGGATCCATTGAATAATAATCTGAATAGTGTATGACATGCACTTCCCAGACCTGTCTCTTCTAAGTCAACTGCCACTACTGCCACATGCTTTGTATTTTTAAATACTCTGGAGATGTTCCTTAGCACCACAGGTAGAACACACAGGATAGAAATCTCAGGCTCTTATCAACACACCTGAGAAAAGTTGTATCTGACTGACAGTTTGGAATGTGAATGCTAGGCAGTGTACAAACTCTCTGCTTTGTTTTGTTCTTTTGGGGTCCTGCAATGTGCAGATGTGGGCCCAAATGTGACTAGTAAGATTTAACTAACATTAGGATGAGTCCTCTGGTTTAGATTCTTGTATGAACACATTTTAGAGGAAAAAGATTCTCAGCATCATTCACTCGATTGCTAATCCTGTAAGTTGCTTTTCAGCTCCCAGTTTCCCAAAACAATATAGGTTAATAGCTTGTTCTTTGCTTCTACTGATGCTAATAGTTGTAGATTCCTAAACTAACATATTCATTATGGTTTACAGACTGGCCATTGACTGCAGTAAAGAATATGACTGAATGACTGAATGAAAATGGATGGATGGATGAATGAATGAATGGACGGATGGACAGACAGACAGACGTATTAATTCCTGAGGATTGTGACAATGTCTATAACACAAGCTGCAATGTCTTCATAGTTTCTCATTCCTGATATTCAAAGAAGAATTGAAAAATGCAAGATCTGTTCCTGCTATGAAGCTGCTGAAAACAGTGATCTGTTTAGAGACTTGTACATCTGTTTGGAGACCCGTTCTTGCTTCAGAACACAGTATAAGGCAGATATCTACCGACCATTGAATCCAGATGATTTAATTAATATACAACTGTTCTTAAGGATAGTTCCAATTCATTATAATGAATACTATTTGGTCACTAAACAACCACTCTTAACTATTGACCTTTTCTTAATCAAACCCTTCACTGCATTTATCAACAAACAAATGTATTGGTTAGTACCATTTTGACATGCCTACAGATTCTTAATTCTCTTTTATAACAGGTTGGTGACAGTTAAAGTTGTGATTTGATATCCCTGTCTTTGAGAAATGACAAGTTCTTGTAAAATCTCAATGAAGTCAATGAAATGTTAACATGTTCCATTAGGTCAAAATAATTCCAACTATTTCTAGAAAGAATTATAGAACAAGGAATTCTGTACAGATCATATGTAGTATTTTTAAATATAAATCCAAATAAATTCCAGGAAATTTTAAACAACACACCCATTTTTAAACTATGTTAGGAGACTATGCTATTTTTAAACCAATCAATGGGCTGTGTTTTATAACGTACAGGATATTTATCATAATAAATGTCTCCCATTTGCTATTTTATTTTTACTCCCCCGATAAAATTTTGTTGATATTCCCAACCACCGCTGTGTTCAAAAGCTCTATTTAACATTCTGATAATCTATTGAAGACCTCCAGCTCCATGCAATTAAAACAGTCTTCCTGCCTTTCTCCAAACACAGATGGTTGGGGGCAATATGTTGACGTTGTAAATCTCCCAGAAAGTGCTGTAAAGCACTATGTGGAGGTATATAAGTGCTATTGCTATATCTAACATACCTTTCTCCTCCTTTTCCCCCACAACAGCCACCCTGTGAGGTGGGTTGGACTGAGAGAGATTGTCTGGCCCAAGATCACCCAGCCAACTTTCATGGCTAAGATGGGACTTGAATTCAGTCTCCCAATTTCTAGTCTGGTACCTTCATCACTAGACCAAACTGACTCTAGTATAGTGCGTATGTGTACTGTAGGTGCATTTGTGTACTCAAAAAAAAACCCCATGTGTTAAGTATTTTCAGAAAAGATCTCTGTATGTGGTCAGCAGGCATTGAAAATGATTTTGTAGTTCTTAATCAATGAAATGTATACCTATTGCTGTTGAAATATACTGTAGATGAGAAAAACTGGTATTCTCCAATATTTAATGGCCTTTCAATATTTGTTATGATAAAGTTATTTATTTAGAGCAGTTCTAGCCAACATCTTTGTGCGGTATAAAGTGCAATTTTTTATGTTTTGGATTTAAACTGCATGGACATTTTAAAAACACTGATTTGTGAATCCCAATATTATTGATTCAGCTGTTTTCTTATAACAGTTATTTAAAACTGTCTACTTCAACACTACATCCAACTTTATATGTTTTTTTTAATGTCATCATTCTGCTAAACGACTAATTCCCACAACACTGTCAACTTATTAACTAAGACTGTATTACTATTATTCCTCTACTACTAGATTATAATAACACTTCCTAGTACCTTTCTCTTCCCACTTATGACTATAACCGTGTTGCTTGTATCTTTACTATTTATATTGTTTTATTTGTTTCCTATCATTTGATTGCTTATTAGTAACCTATGACTATCATGAAGTGTTGTATCTTATGATTCTTGATGAATGTATTTTTTCCCTTATGTACACTGAGAGCATATGCACCAAAGATAAATTCCTTGTGTATCCAATCACACTTGGCCAATAAAGAATTCTATTTCTATTTCTATTTCTATTTCTATTTCTATTTCTATTTCTATTTCTATTTCTATTTCTATTCTATTCTATTCTATTCTATTCTATTCTATTCTATTCTATTCTATTCTATTCTACTCGACAACTGTCTACTTCAACACTATATCCAACTTTATATGTTTTGGGCTTAAATTACAGGAAGGATGATTGGGAATACATACATCTAGTTTTTTCTAGATCATTTGCAGAATTTTTTAATAAGTATGTGGTATGCAATTTGTTATATAGAAATTGAAAAACAAATATGGATCTTATCAGAAATCAAAGTAACCCAGCAAATATGTTTATTCAGAACATTAAGAGACTTACAAATCCATAGTGGCCTTTCTTTCCACAGTTGTAACAGTATGCTGAAGCAGGTTGCACAGAATAAGAGTCAGCTGTCTTGAGTGGTCCTGGTCTAGTCTGAAACAAAAAAATTGGCAGCAATGAAACTTAGTAAAATCCAATTAAAATGAACTAAATTAAAACAATACAGTTTCACCATCCAATCAATAGCAGTGGAATTACATTGGAAAAAAATACATTGCAGTTATATTATACATTAACTTAAAAGTGAAAGCAGAATTTCTGGGAGGAATGTGGGATAAAATATATGTATGGATCTAAAGATAGATAGCATATAAACACAAACATGATATCCAATATGACCATCATAGGAGTACAAATTAACTTAGTGACAGAAGCTGAAATGTTGTTTTAATATACATACATAGACCTATATATACTGTATCTAGCAATAGCACTTATTACTATATATTACTTCACAGTGCTTTACAGCCGTCTCTAAGTGATTTACAATGTCACTATATTGCCCCCAACAATCTGGGTCCTCATTTACTGATTTCAGAAGGGTAGAAGGCTGAGCCAACTTTGAACTGGTGAGAATCGAACAGCTGGCTTTGGCAGAATTAGCTACAATACTTCATTCTAACCACTGAGTCACCACAGGTCTTATATCTATATCTCTCTATATGTCTATATACATACTGACATGCATACAGACAGACAGACATACCCACATATATACATGCATCCATACATACACACACAGAAAGATAGCAAAATATGAGAAAAATAGAGAGCTAGTTTGGTCTAGTGGTTAAGGCACCATGCTAGAAACCAGGAGATTGTATGTTCTATTATCCCCTTAGACATGAAAGACAGTTGGGTGACTTTAGCCAGTCACTTTCTCTTAGCCCAGCTTACTTTACAGGGCTGTGGTTGTGGGGAAAACAGGATGAGGAAGGAATATCAGATATTTTGCTGCCTTGGTTATTTATAAGAATAACAAAGACAGGATAAAAATAATCTAAAAACCATACAGAACCATAGCATAACATTTGAGTGTAAAAATGTATTCCTCTTAGTTTCTGAATTTATAAATTGCCATAAGCCCAAAGTATGATATTACAAGGCTCCAGCTCAGGGTGAACAAGCCTCATTGCATGGACATCTAAGGCACAACTGCTGTCAACGTTTGCTTTCATTTTGTGGGGAGAAAAGTTTCCATTGGTCAGGATTTTCTACAATTTCTTCAATAGAGAGCAAATATCAATTCATAATATATGTGGAATGAGAATTTCTGACTGCCTCAAAAACAATATCCAGGTTTCAGCAATTACACAAAATTGAAAACTCATTGACAAATGGTTGTAAATGGTTGATTATTTTTTTAAGGCCTGGGCCAGAATATTCTACACAACAAAGGCCTCTACCCATCTCACCACCTGGCCTGGGAAGATTGCATCAGCCAGCACTCAGTTGAAGCCATGTGGTCCAGACAAAGTGTACAAAGTTAGCTAAGACCCCCACCCTTGAGAGTCTGACAGCCAATGGGATAATTTCTTACACAGGAACAGGAAACACTAAGGTGGGGCCCAACAGAGGGCATATAGTTAAGGATCTCTTAGCATCTTGCCCTTCTTTTCCTTCACCCAACATCTTGACGCATGTGATCGTCCTTTTCACTTTGGAGCTCCAAGCCATGTGGTCCTGTCCACCATTAAGCCATCTTTCCAAACAGCCTTCATGTTTCCAGAGTCTTTTTCCCCACTTGGAACTGAACCCAGAAGGATATTTCTTCCAACAAAGGGGTCAAGACTCTGCAAAGTTTGAGAACTCCTGCTCCAAGTATCTAAATTTAGATTTAAGGCACAGATGAATTCTTGCCTTTATTTCCTTCAGATGTGGCAAGGAAGACCACTGCTAGCAATTTGGGAAACCTGACAGTCAAGGAGAAGAGCACTACCTACAGATAGGTTGAATTTTGTAGCATAAAAAGTCTTTTTTAAAACATCTTCATTAAACACATTTTCACTGCACAATAGAAACTGAAGAAAGAAAATCTGAGTTTAGCTAACACGGCTTAAAACAAGCAGACAAAATTAAATCACTACAGTATTTTATATATCTCAAGGAGGAACAGAATTTGCTGGCTTATCCTGGTGCTCTTACACAATCCTTGAAATGAATGGATAGAAAAACGTGAAAATTATAGGTAAACAGATTAATACCACTTTTATCTTGAATTTTTAAAAATGTTAACTAAGGATTATATCCAAGTATGAATACATCCTAAAAAATAATTTCAATCATACAATTAAAAACCTATTGTTTAATATCCATTTCTTAACAATTAACGTTAAGATGTGTGGAATCTTTCTATTTCTGAAATGTAATAATCACCATATTTGAACTATCTGAATACACTCCCAGAGTTGCTTATGATAATTAACTGATAACAATGACTGGTGAAAATCACTTCCACCAAATATTAGTTTGGCACCCAGTAGTGCAGAATATACATGAGAACAAAAAGATTTTATGAGAACATTATGAAAAGTAGCTTTTTTCCATTTCAAATCTCACAAAAATTCCTCAAGGAGTTTTGAGGCTGCAAGAAGGATGTTTTTTTTATGACCTCAAAAAATGTCTGTCGGACACTTCCTTTTGTTTATGTAATTGAAAAGGTCAGATTTAAGGAGACAAATTGAGTACTTGCCATTCAGTTTAACTATGCATTACCCCACTACAGCTGTCCAAAAGTCTAAAGAGGAAAAAGAACCTCATAATATGTTGTCAAGCTCACTAGATTCTAATTATTTCAGGTTTTAAAAAGCATTTAAGGTTTCTGATCCAATAGGTAGAAAATGATAGCAGCAGCTCTGCTATGGGATTTTTTTTTTTTGTTAAAAACATTTAAATAATCTATATTTTGTAGAGTGATATTTTGAAGATTACTTCACTATCAATATATAGAAGTAATAACCCAGTAGATAGCATTACCTATAAAAGGTCCATCCCATCTGCTATTCTTCCTGAAAGCTTTTCATGCACCAGTAAACTCAGTAAATATCAGAAGATAAAGCATAAGCCGACCACGCCACGGATTTACTCCTAATGTCTCCTCAAAGTGCAGCCCCGATGCAACGATTACAAATGATTTTCTTCTAATGTCATTTTACATAACCCTTTTTTCTGCATGAGTAGTTAGTGCAGAATGAGTGAATGAATGAATGAATGCCATTAAAACAGTTAATCATTATCTGGGACACTGGCCTTCCTCCCTTCTCTGCAAGGAATCTCCATGACAAAGGCCAAGAGATCAAAATGCCAGGGCTGCCTTCCTGGCCTATTTCTAACAGTAATTTTTTATGCAAATGGCCCTGCTGGGCAGCTCCCTTGGTGACCTTGAGATGCCCTTATCTTAAACTGACTTTGATCCAATAAGGCCTTCTTTTTATGAAGCTCATTACGAGATATGTATCTGACTTAAATTTCACTAATTAAAAGATATTATTTATTCGCGGGTTCCTCACCCCACCCCCTACTATCTTACAGCTACATATGCAGACAAAGGGGAGGAATTATAGTACGCTGTAAAATGGACAACTTCTTTTTTTCAAATTTCAGTTGAGAGCAATCAATCGGTGGTCTTATTTCTCTTATTTGCACTCTGCTTTCACTCTGGATTCCTAAATATTATTTAGATATTCCCATTAAATATTTCTTTTAACTATTTAAATATCTATTTTGGTACAGCAGTGCTGGAGTTCCATGTACCCCTAAAGTATTCATGGAAAGAGCACAATTTTGATTACTTTTTAAAAAAAATTATGCTACATTGCCTTGCACAACACAAGGACCAGTGAGTTTGCTTTGTGAAGTTTTCAGTATCCCCACTGTTTCCAGCTTCCAAAAACTCCTAACTTACTGCCCTACAATATATATTGCAATATTACAAGATAGGCATATACTTTTTAAAATATAAATTCCTAAAACTCACTCCAAAATTTATCCCACCACAGGTATAAATGCAGTTCTACTCACTATGCTATCTTCAGTTCTTCAAAAAGTATTAAGAACAGTCCCCTACCCTACCCCACCCAGGGTCTTCCTAGAGTTTTGTCATTGACCCTTATGCAAACCTTGATTGTGAGCTCTAGTCCTGCCTTAGGCATGAAAGCTGGGTTGGATGAACACTCTTTGTCAGCCCATGTGTGACAAGCCAGTCAGTCAATTCCTGTCACCACCAACGGATCGGACACTTGTTGATTAAAAAAAATAGCACTTGCACTTGTGGAAAAACACTAGGAAGACCTGGGGATGGAGGGAGGAGACTGTTCTTCAGGTTTATGACAATTCGCCATGGCCAACTCATCACAGCCAACTTGCTGAACGACAAAAGTTACATTAATATCAAAGAAATGGTGGCATAGAATCATTAAAGGAAGGATGCAAAATGAGGGATAGAATGAAGTGTGAATGACAAAAATTAATTTTTTTTTATTATTTTAAATAATTAAATTGAATTGTTACATTGTCCTGCAGTGAGTTAGCGAGCAGTGAGTTGGCTGTAGCAAGTTGTCCGGTGGTGAGTTGGCCATGGTGAGTTGGCCACAGCTAGTTGGCTGCACCTACAGAAACTCCAAACTGAGTAAGAAAATTAAACATAGCCAAACTCTTGCAAGACCACAAATCTTACAAGAATTAAATATTATATGATGGTACTCTTCTCTTTCTTCTCCTAAAAAAGTGGCTAATCTCTGTTACAGAGTACTAGCATTACTTACTATTATGCTTGGGAAATTTTGAAAAGTCCATGTGTTTTATAAGTCAATACTGTATTAGATTGTCCAATCTAAAGATAAGATAAGCTATTAAAAACTATAACCTTGACTGTCCTCCTTCAGTTGAATTCTGCAAAAAACAAAGCTCATATGTAAGAGGTTTGTTGACCTGAGCAACAAGAACTGCAATCATCTTAATGTACTAAAGCAGTGGTTCTCAACCTGTAGTCTGTGGACCCCTGGGGGGCCGCAATGTCGTCATAGTAGGTCTGCGAAGGCTTGAGGAAATGTTATGATCTTGAGTTAAGTCTTGGTGGTCCATGGTCAGTGGCCACAAAAGATATTTAAAGGGAGTCCGTGGTAAAAAAAAAATTGAGAACCATTGTACTAATAAGAACAGTGGTAGAAACTCAAGACCCCTAGAATCAGACAGGATTAATTTTCTCTATTCCAGGGCTAGATAATTTTTTAAAATTTCTCTAGAGAAGAGTACCTGAAAAAATTACCCAGCCAGGAAAATCCATTACAAGAATAATAGTATTTAAACAATGCAGGGAAAATGAAAGATATATATAATCAAGGAATATTCTGAAACAGCCTCCCTTGCATCATGTATTTTAAAGGAGTTAAAACAAGGTATTAGGATGATCAAGCCATCACCTGAGGACATCCCAGACTGTCACACTTCAGCTCTTATTCCTTAGGTTTTAATATAGGCTACATTTCAGGTATTCTAGTAGGTTTAGCAGCTCTCTTAGTCTGATTGCTAATTTCAGTGTATTTCAGGGGTGGGCAACTATGGCCCCTTGACAACCTGTGGACTTCAACTCCCAGAATTCCTGACTCCGGAATTCTGGGAGTTGAAGTCAACAGGCCACAAAAGGGGCCATAGTTGTTCATCCCTGGTCTACTTGGTAAGTTATGTAAAACTCTAATTGGCTTCATTGGATTTCCTCTGAAACTTTATTACCATTGGGTTTAAAAAAGACAAGCTAATTATTAAACCTCTAGTTTATGAGCGTCAAATGGACTTGGCTAAATTATCAGATACCATCTAACCTGGAGGTAGTTGTTCTTGTTTTCGTTTTATTTTTATCCTACTGGACAAATTCCTTATCCTTATCCATCTAAACACGACAAAGCAACACATAACTTTTAAGTTGTCTTGCCTCATATTATACCATCAGCCGTCTTAGAGAGTATATGCTGTAATAATCCTGTGGGAGATAAGATTTGCCCCAGAGGTACAAAAAATATTGAAACTTACTTATGTTGCATCGTACAGATCACACCATCACAGAATTTGCACTATATACTAACACCAGTCTATTTCAAACTAAAATATGATTTGTATTTGACAGATATTGACTCAGCTGTTACACCCAATATTGCCACATTATGTGCTAAAGCTTGTAATCTTTGCCAAATAAATCTTCACGAATTGATTTAGTGATAAACCAAGTAGGCCCAGAGCTTTATGCTGTTCACTGCTAACTTTTGCATGACTGTACTTATTCTGGATTGGTCAAAAGATTGCAATGGTGATGTTGAATGTTTGTCTCAGGGACATTCTAAAAAGAATAGAATGGAATGGAATAGGGCTGGAAGGGACCTTAGAGGTCTTATAGAACACCTCCTAGCTCAAGCAGGAGAACCCATACCATTTCAGACAAGTGGCTGTCCAGTCTCTTCTTAAAAACTTCCAGTGATATAGCGCCCACTTCTGACAGCAATCTGTTCCACTGGTTAATTGTTCTGACTGTTAGGAAGTTTCTCCTTAATTCCAGGTTGTATTTCTCCTTGATTAGTTTCTATCCACTGTTTCTTATACTGCCCTCTGGTGCTTTGAAAAATAAGTTGTCCCCTCTTCTTTATGGCAGCCCCTCAAATACTGGAATACTGCTATCATGTCACCCCAGTCCTACTTTTCTCTAGACTAGCCAAACCCAAATCGTGCACCCATTCTTCGTATGTTTTAGTCTCCAGGCCTTTAATCAGTTGCTTTTTTTTTACACTTTCTCCAAAGTCTCAACATCTTTTTTGCAGTGTGCTGACCAAAACTGGATGCAATACTCCAGGTAGTCCTTCTAAGGTTTTATAAAGTGGTATTAATACTTCATGTGATTTTGATTCTATGCTTGTTTATATAACCAAGGATTGTATTAGCTTTTTTTGCTGCTGCCACACACTGCTGGCTCATGTTTGTGACCATCCACTAGGACTCCAAGGTCCCTCTCACAGTTATTGTTTTTGAGTCAGGTTTTGCCTAATCTTTACTTGTACCTTTGGTTTTTCCTGCCTAGATGTAAAACCTTGCTTTGCTCTACATTAAATTTCTTTTTTGTTGGGTAGGCCCCATTGTTCAGTCTCTCAAGGTCTTTTGGGATCCTGAGCTTGTCTTCTGGGCTGTTGGCTATTCCTGCCAGCTTAGTGTCATCTGAAAATCTGATGAGTTCCCCCTTCTATTCCCTCATCTAAATCATTTGTGAAGATAGTGGGCCTAAGACTTATGGTACCCCACTGCTTACTTCTCTCCATATAGAAGTAGTACTATTAAGGACTACTCATTAAGTATGGTTTGTCAGCCAGTTAAAAATCCACCTGGTGGTGATGCTGTCTATCCCACATTTATCTAGCTTACAAAGAAGTAGGTTGTAGTCTACTTTGTCGAATGCCTTATTCAAATTGAAGTATACTATGTCCACAGCATTTCGCTGGTCTACTAATTTAGTCGTTTTGTCAGAGAATGAAATAAGGTTGTTTTGGCAAGATCTGTTTTTAACAAACCTATGCTGGCTTCTAGTTTATAACTTTGTTTCTAGATGTTTGCAGATGTTTTTTATTATATTTTAAATAAAAATAGATATCGATCTTAAATGATAGCTAATTAATGGCTCAATACATTTTCTGGACAAGGAAATAAATCTATAATATAAAACCAGTAGAAATATGAACTCTTATGCAAAAATGATTGATTATTTACTCCAATAGGGTCTTTATCTTGCACTCAACTGAGATCCAAATAGGCTCATACCAGAACACAGATGTAGATATTTTAATATGAAAGCTATAGAAGAAAGAAACAAGCATGTTATAGGCATATTTAACAATAAACAGGAGAAGAATGAAACAATACATATCATCGAGCTGAGAACTGTTATCCGATTTATTTTGAAAATGTGAGTTTATATCACCAGCTGTTTGTAATTTCTTTTTATTGTAAAGATAATGTCTTTAGTGATAATACCAATGGCATCATTTCATACTGTGAAGGAAAAAGCAAAAATAAATTATTCCTGTATTTTACTAAGAAAACAACAGATACATGAGATAAAGTGATTAATGATACGGTGTCTTGGAGGTTGAATGGCACTCAACAGGTTGCTACTGAAGAAGAGCTGAGGATCTTTTGAACTCCTAAAAGTATTTATGATGTTAAAGCCTTTGAGGTGCTTACTGTAGTTGTTGATGTTCAACGACATGTGTGGAAGGTGAAGAGTGTGTCCACACATGCTCCAGAAGGCAGCTCCTCACAAGAAAGCCTGTAAGAACCAGAGGGACTGTGCAGCTTGGAAATACAGCACTAGGAGCCGAGGGAAAAAGATCCGCCTTTTGTAATTTCAAGTGTAGCCTTTAATGGACAATGATCAAACCCCACTTTCTAACTTTGGATTATTATTCCTTAAAAGCTAAAAGATATCTTTGGAGCAGCAGTTTAATTGGACCATCTGGTGAACCTTCCTATGACCCACAGTGTGCCTAACAGAGAAGGAAAAGGGAAAACTATAAGAATTTAAACAATAGCTGACAGCAAAAAGCAAATTAATGTTTATATTATAAGTTTTTAAACAGACAGTTGTACTTTTATGGACTTTGTTTATATCTAGTTCCTTTGAATGGACGAATTAAATACTACATACCCTCATGAGAAAGCACTAAAAGACTGGCACAAAGATTGAAAAAATATAGAAATACTGACCATGAATGGATTGTGAAGATGACAGAACTTGCTGTTATGGACAAATTAAACTTGTCTGATTAAGGAAGGAACAATAACAATTTTTAAAAAATCTTGGAAAACTTTTATGGACTTTTTGCTAAAAATGGATAAAACTGAACTAATAATGTCAGGATTTATTGATTAAAAATCCTGTATTTTTATGGTGAGAAGGGAACCATGATATATAATTTTGGAAGTGGAAATGGTAATAATTATATTTATAACTGTTGTAAGGAAGAGCAGAAGTCACTTCTTTAGGTAATTTTTTTTCTTTCTTTTTCTTTTACTGCTTCTCACTTTTTCTTTTACTCTTTTCATATTTTTTCTTTTTTTTTAGTTTTTTTTATTTCTATACTTTTTAACCCTATAATAACCCTCAATAACAATTATATAGGTAGTTTGTGAGTATGTTGTTAAACATGTCATGCACTTCCCTTTCTATTAAATAATTCCTTACTTGAGCAGTTTTTTTAAAAAAACAACATTTATTATATACATAATAGCAGAAAGGTTCCTTTGATGTTGCTTTAAAAAGAAGTAGTAAAAATCAAGTGATAGCATCATCAGAGCACATAGATATACAAAATCATTATGGAAATGTAATAAACATCTGTTGAAGAAATGTGAGGTTTAACAATCTTAATTTCAGACAAGAGTATTTAAAACGCCGGTGGGTAAACGAATTTAATACATACTATATTATTTTAATACTGAAATCCCAAAAAATTATTCCAAAGTTTTTTCTTTGCAAATTATACTCATATTGTTAACTTTGATTTGAAGATGGAACATGGTAATAATTCTATTTAATTGTGATTTCCAACAGAATAGATTAAATAATAAAATATTTCAATACGTGTATCCAAGTGTCAGAATGAAATCTATTTCTATGGCTTCTGCCAATTTTTTACTATGGTAAATTTTGATTTGGCAGAATTCTAAACTGGAATACCAAACATAAAATTTGGAAATAAAATAAATGAAAAAAATATTTCTAACCCTAATCATACATATATTAGGTCTCAAAAGTCTTCTAATTCATAAACAATCCTTATAGTGAAATATTATGTGAAATATTTGTAATTATAAGTCAGGCTCC
Organism: Notechis scutatus; assembly: GCF_049901735.1. NCBI lineage: Eukaryota > Metazoa > Chordata > Lepidosauria > Squamata > Elapidae > Notechis > Notechis scutatus. The sequence continues at coordinate 172,308,114 of NC_142010.1, forward strand.
AGAACACTGGCTTATAATATCATCTATATGATTATTTCTCTTTCTCTTTCTCTTTCTCTTTCTCTATCTATCTATCTATCTATCTATCTATCTATCTATCTATCTATCTATCTATCTATCTATCTATCCATCCATCCATCCATCCATCCATCCATCCATCCATCCATCCATCCATCCATCCATCATCTTCTACATTGCTAATATTAAATCTTCACGATAAAATAAAACAAAACTTTATTTTTCCCTAATGGTATGCAATCCATTCAATGTTGCATAGCTATTTTGTATAGAATAAAAGATTTAAACAAGGCAGGGCATTAAAATTTCAATCATTTCTTATGGAGCTGTGAACTTTTTTTCTATTTTAAATATTAAGTCAAGTAGTTGAGGTATCCGCCTTAATCCTTAGAGACGACCTGTACATCCAAACTAAACATTCACACTTATGACAGCAATATAAATGGTCTTCTAAATTAATGTGCAACATTAAGTGAAATCGTTTCTTGGAAAGATACAGGTATCTATATTTTATTTTGTCATCTTAAACATATCTGGGTCTTTATGACCTTATTAAAAAATGTATTTCCCCCTCTTAAAAAAAAACATTCCTAGAGCAAATGGACTGCATAAATAAGCAATGTGCTATGAGGCTTCAGACTAGCCGATAAACCCTTTCAATTTTCATGCCAGCTTCTTCTTTTGTAATTCAAATCTGGCTGGAAACTGGCAGTTCTGAAAACTGAAACAAGCACTGCCACAAATACCTTGTAATGCTATCGACCTTGTCTGCCCATGCAGTGAGAAAGGGGGATGCATATGTGTCTGCAGTCATCCAGATAACACAACTCATTTTTTGGGGGGGTGGGGGTTGAATAACAGAAACCAGTCCAGACTGTGTACCAAAAGCAGAGTCACTACCAAGCGAAGAGGAGAGGAAGTCTCTTCAAAATACATACATTAAAAAACAACAACCCATAGACGGGGCTCAGCCGCTGCTTTCATTACCAATTTTAATTTAGCTCCTCCAGTTTGCCAACCAGATAAACTCCAGTGCTGTTTTTTTTTTTAATCTATTTGCCACATTTTATGTTCAAGATTATAGTAATATGAGGAAGAAGGAAAAATCACTTTTAGAGGAAATAAAGAAACAGATCCGCTTATCAGCATCCATCAGAAAGTTCATTAATCAGCCAGGCTTTGTGCCCCTTAAATTGAAAGGTTAAATAATCCTCTCAGGAATATTTCTAGGCGCCACTTGCAATTGTCAGTGTGGAGCTGCCATTCACAACACTCTGGATCAGTGACAGAGCATTTTGCCAATGTTTGGACCTCAAACAATGATGGACAAATGGCCTGGCTCACAAAGAACTCCTTTTAACTAAGAGGATGGAAAAGTACTATGAGCTTTGATGTTGATTGGAAATATGGTTGAGAGTGAAGGAAGACAGGTTGATGAAGGAAACTAGCATCCTTTATATAGGAACACAAGTTCAACTGTAATTGTAATTATATTTTAGAATCTCCCTAATATATTAGCATTTATGTACACACACGTATAAATTAGCTGCACAAATGTTTCTACAACTTGAAAAGCGACAGATGAACATGATGAAAATATTTGGCTATGCTGCGTCGAGCAGCTAGGCAAATCCCAAGTATATTTCTGGTTATTGACACCCTGCACTTAGCCATATTTTTACTATGCAGGAAATGACAAAAATAACCCATAATATGAAAAGCATTTGCATTTTTTTTAATAAAAGGGAACTGTGTATTAACATATTTGTTCACAGTTAGGAAAAAAAACGAATGAATACACCACAAGAAAGTAACAGGTGCAAAAAATTAAAGTTCTTTTTTAAAATATATTTCTGTGTTTTATTCTTTAAAATAGCCCTCTTATGACATAATTAAAGTCATTCAATGCATGTTATGTTATACTTAGACTGTACTATTCAATGCAGGTAACAATCAAAATAATTTCAAAGCAGATCTAATCCACAAAAGCAAATATGCTGGATATTCCATATGCCAATCTATTTAGTAATTCTATATACTCACTTTGTAGGGCCACCTTAATATCTAGTAAGATTATAATGATTTAGACCCTTATCTATCTACAATGTCTATCTCTCGCAATCCATTGAGCTGTAACTATCTGTGACTATTGTTCTATTATTTTATTTCTGTTCTATTTATACTCCTTCATTTTCTTCTTCTTTTATTATTGTAAGCATGATAGGTGGCAAATAAGTTTAACAATTAAACAAATAATGAAAACCATCTAATAATCTAATAGTCTTCTTGAACCTAGCCAAATGCTTATCTGGTCCAACATCTTGTTTCTCACAGAGGTCCACTAACATAAAGCCTAAAATCACGACATGAGGCCATATTGAATAAAATAGATCTATATTCCCTTGTATCTATACACACAATTTCTAAAATTAAAAAAAATAACTAAATTTCAATAAATCTGACTATATAATACTATAAATTATTTCTAAAACAAATCAATGTTTCCATCAGAATGAAAGCAGGCATTTCTGTAAGAATGATACTATCTAAAACATATTTTTGAAAACTATCAAATGAGTATTTTCTGACTTCCCAAAAGTAATCGTTAAGAGTTAATCATCTAATTCAGGAAGAAGCAACATAGATAAAAATTATATAAATAGTAGAATATATCAAGGCAATCTACTGAACATTGATTTAGCACAGAAGAAAAAATAGAGGACATACAGTTACAAGACTATAAATTTTTAATGACTGTTTGGGAAGCAATCAGTAAATCTGAAGTAAGCTTAGCAGTAGAATCGGCATATAGCAATGACAACAGTCTTTCATTTCACTAAGAACACCAGGTAAATACACCTGAAAAACACCAGGTAAATAGCAACAACTATTTTCACAACCATTCCTTCTTCAATGTGTCCATTAACAAAAGAATCAATACATCAGACAGAATTGAGGATATTTTCTATCTTTTTCATCTCCAGTCCTTCCAAAAGGTCCTTAGGCTATGAAGTTAGGTGAGTTGTGACATCTGATAAGTTTTACTGTAAGTGGAAATTGCTGATTGCAACTCAAAACATTAATTGCACTGTTTTAATGATTGTTTTAACCTAGAAACAATATGCCACTACCCACACAGCCATACATACATAAATTGTATGTATGTACGAACAAACAAACAAATAAACAGAAGAAGTTTCATACGCGCAGTATCTGCCAGTGGCTTTCACACCAGTTAGGACATGGAACTCGTATAGCATGCTGGAGACACAAAGTCTGTTGTGATTGGGCCTGAATGAGCAATCTCTGGGTCAACTTGTAGATCCAGAAAGTATGCCTTTACTGAAACATGTGTGCCCTCTAGAATGACACCACCCCCGGAAAATCCAGATGCCTCCCATGGCATTCAGGAAACTATTAAAGACCTGACTATTCTCCCAGGTCTGGAACAGGGTGAAAGCTGATACCAGATGGATAGGTTTTCTTTGATTATATATTGTTTTTAGGGCCATACTTGATTCTTTATTGTGTGGTTTGTATTTCATGTTTTTAATTGTAAGCCACCCAGAAAGGTTGGGAGTCAGGTAGCCCATAACTGTACAGCCAGACAACTAGCCAATCAGTGCTATTTTCCCACTAGAACTGCAAATAAACAAAAACACATTTCATTATTATGAATCCTGTAACAATCAAATATCCTTTCGGTTTCACAATTTAGAAGGTGGTTTTATGGTGGTGGTACTGTAATAAAAATCACTAAACGTGTCTCGGACACACACTGTTTAAAGTGAAAGGGGAAAACAGTGCTCCTACTGATTTCATTTCTTGCAAATCAGGCCAGCAGTCCCCTTAAAGGACTTCCTTTAAAGCAAAAGTTCCTTCCAAAGAGAGAACTTTGTGTCTTGCTCACAAGCTTAGCTGAGCTTCACTGCTGAAAACAAACATTTCCTTTCTTTTGTTTTTTTGCATTTCAAGTTTCATGTAGCTGAGCTAGAAATAAGTCAGCTTACTTCCAAACCCAGTAGCCATTTTAAGATCACAAAACCACAGAGCTGCTTTTGAGCTAGTGAAGAATCCCTGTGTCTTTTTTTGACAAAAAAAATATGATTTTTGCCCAAACCGCATTTGGAATTTGGGTAGAGGAAAGAAAAAAAACAATCTGCAGAAATTGTATGTTGTCAATAAACACTGATGATTGAAGATAAGAGATGCTGAACACTTTCATAGTCAAGGGCTGAGTTTTGTTTTGTTTTGTTTTGTTTTGTTGTTAAAGAAAGGAGGACTGCTGCAACATTATGATTTCTCAATGGGGACAAAGCCAAAATATTCTGCCTTTTGATGGCAAAGGCCTGGAGGCATTCAGGGTTAATAGTGTACTATCTTAAGCAGGTTACGGCATAATACATATTACAGTGGGTGCAGATTACAACTATGAGTATTAATGAATGCATGTTAGCATAACTTCCAAATGCTGTTTCAGAAGTCAATAGCTCTCTGCTTAACTAGAATTTCAGTATCTGGATACAGTGCAGATTTTAACAAACAGCTGCCAGAAAGATATCTGCTGTGATGCTACTAGCAAAATCGAAAGAGCAAGCATTCTGCCCATGACCAGAGCACTATTATACATCTACACTATTGCTATGAAAGATGAAAATTGTTAAATACATGGAGAATAACTCTGTTATAAGGCAAAGGCTTCTTCAGGTTGAGCTCAATTTCTGCTGAGGTATTTGTGGAATACAGTTTTTGCAGAAACAACATGGAAGATGTTTTCCCTTGGCTTTTGTGAGATATGTTTTAACTTCCTAGCCTAGCCAACAATGTGACTATTCCCTGGTGATCTTCCAAACAATTAGTAATTCAATCTGACCTTGCTTTTGTCCATCATATTAATTGTATTTAATAACTGTAATAAATTCAATGTTTAATTCTTTTAAAATGTGAACTTTTTCCTTGGCACAATCTATTTCTTTGCCTTAATCTCACTTGGGCAGTGGAGGAGGGGAGAAATATGGGCCCCAGCATACTGTATGTAGCACTCAGTCCCTGTACCTTGTACCTTCTCTAAGAGACAGCCTGTTTGGTATATTTATTTGGTTAATAGTTAAAAACCAGGAAGTCATGAGTTCTAGTCCTACACAACATCAGCTGGATGACTTGGGGTCAGTCAATCTCTTTCAGCCTAGGAAGAAGGCAAGGAGGCAGTGCAAATCACTGAAAAATCTTGTCAAGGAAACTTGAGGAATCTGTTCAGATACTCACCAGGATTCAACACTTAAAAGACACCAAAAAGAAAACACTTTTCTAAAGAAAGCACCTTTGCACTGTTGAACAAATTAGTTTTTTTCTATTTTTTCCTTTCTCTTTTTGCAACCTGCTTGTAAATCTCAGAATATGTTTCATCTTTTCCATTAATCCATAGTGCATGCTACTAGCTCTACAATGAATTCCTTACTGATATAAGCCACTTCCTGAGGCAATATGATCTGAAAAGCAGAACATTTAATTAACTAAGGTAAAATTTACCATGATTGAAGGTTGGCTGGACTGCATTGAACACTCAACTAGAATTCTGGCTGAATATTTAAAAAAACATTATATTAATATACACTGATAACTCTTCTTGTTAGCATGTATAGCTTAAAAATTAGACAACTCTCTCCATGGTTTGTTTATCTCTCTCTCTTTTTCTCTCTCTCTCTCTCATGAAAAATGAATCCAAACATTTCTTGAAAAAAACCAAAGCAATGTGCAGAGAAAACAAAACATTGAAAACTAATGAACACAAGAAATTCCAGTCATTTTGCTAAGGTGGCATCAGCTCTTCCAGTGAATGAGGTGAGGCTTGCAATATATTAGATCAAATACAAAAGCATAAAATAGCATGTTAAGTATTTGGCTAAAAATTCCACTTTTCAGGTTAAGGCTAAGAGACCAGAATAAATCTGGCTATAGAGGCAGTTGCTATGGACAACTAACACAGAAAAAATCCTGGTAGGAAGGGCCACTCAGCCATTTTGGAACTTGCTTTTATTTAAGGCATGACATTGATGAATCAATCCTCAATTAGAATAGGATCCATCAAGAGAGGTATTCTCCAGCAAAGGTTTTAAAATTGGAATCAGTTCATTTAGTGTTGTTCAATGGTTTAAAGTAGGTAAAGGAATAGGCCAAAGGTGTCCATTCAAAGAGGAATCTAAATTCCTTTTGCTATGGAATAATCTAGGTGGAGATCTATTCATCCAAATAAACCATCAAACATTGCTTTATATCATAACAGGATTTACATTTGCTTGCAGTCAGTCTACACTGTGCTGGTTAATATAACTTCAGGGGTGGGATTCTACCTATTTGGACCATTTCTGTAGAACCGGTTGTTATAATTCCGCGCAGTTCGGGGAACCGGCAAATGATGCCCCTGGCTGGCCCTGCCCCTCTCCGCCCACCACTCCCCTTCCCGCCCAATCAGTCCTTATCACGCATGCGCGACATTGCGAGCATGCCAACATCACTGACTGCATTCTCCCCCTCCCAGTCACTCCTTAACGTATTTTTCCCCCTCCCAACAATCAGCTGTTCCTATGATCAGCTGTGCCGGGATTCCCCTTGCTGTTTTACTGCTTCACCCAGGAGAGTGAAGGTCTTATTGCTTCCTGAGGCCCAGGAAGGCAAAAAATGGAGGGGGGATGCTGCCAAAAAAAGCCACACCCACCCAGTCAAATGGCCATGCCCACCTAGCCATGCTCACCTAGCCACACCCACAGAACCTGTTGTTAAAAAGTTTGAATCCCACCCGTGTAACTTCCTTCACTGGCATAAGAAAAGCGTATATTAAGAGAACAGATGATACTGAAAGACTTACAAGAGCTTTATAAGAAAAGGACTTAGCTTCCATTAGAAGATTAGAGTGACATGAGATTCCCCTTGGTGGCTACACCTTGGGAATGCAATTTAATTCTTGACCAGAATCATACTGCATTTCTGCGACAGGCATGTTGTGATACTGGTAGCGTGCACCTCTTGGCACTGGCCATTATCATGCTTTTTCCATGAGATGAACATGTAATGAATGGGTAACCACACCTGGAAGCAAATAATGAAACCCCATTTTTAAACAGATTTAATGGAGCAGAAACTAGATTTTTATTATGTTTAAATTTGCAATTTTTGGTATCACTGAGAAATATTACACCTGAAAGCATTTTTGGTAACTGTGAAAACTTAAACGTTGATAAAGAAATGGAGATTAGTGAGAGGTAAAGAAACAAAATCAGAATGGATAAAATACTATTTTCCTTTTCTTTGTCTAATTTCCTACTTTCGTTACTAGTTTATTTTGTGTGTGAATTTCTAATTTAAAATGAAATGTTTCATTTCAGATCAGCGATCTGTTTCCTTCTGTTTGATAAGTCATATTCATAAACTACAGCTGGGCAAATATGTGCAATATGTTTTACAAGTTGCATCTAAAACTGCAGAAGTTACCACCGAATTTAATAAAATTTCAATAAAATAACCTGCAGTGATGATACAGATGAGTTCAGGAAGAAAAAAAAGATCAAGTTGCAATTTTATAAATAAAAGATAAAGAAAACATCCTATCGTCCAAAATCAATGCTTTTCTTGCAATTCTTCCATTTATATTTTCAGCTTGCATGAAAAATAGGCATGTATCTATATGACTTCTAAATATTACATTTGTAAGTACTAATATAGAAACAGGACACAGGAAAATTAAAAGCTGTAGAAAGTGATGCATGGGCTAAAAGAAAAAAATGTCATATATTCAGCAATTGGAAAATGTATGCATAGAATAAAGGCATATATTATTTTACCATATATCTTGGTAAAATTGAATTTCAAAATTGGCTTGTAGAAGTGCTCAACTATCGGGCCTAGATTATTTTGAAAATCCCTGGCCATTTTTCTTCTTGGTGCCATTGCACCCATCCATGTGGTATGGACATTTCAGAGAATGGAAGGCATGCTCATTTCTTTTACCTGCATGAGACTGAAAGCAAATAAACTTTGCAAGCAAGCGCTACATTCATTCTACTAAAAATGAGTGGCTTCAATGTAATTAATAGCTTTTGGTTCTTTTTGGATGAATTCTTTTCACTGCAATGTGAACTCCATACTGGGGTAATGTCCATATAGATTCATTGAAGCTATGAAAGTTAGCTTTGTCAGTTGTCTGTCAATACACTCAACACATAGCTGATCTATTTGTATAATTTGGTTTTTTATTAGGCCTGAGATGTCCATGACTTTGCACTTTCTGTAGACTTCATTTCAGTTTATGAATTGGGCTGAGAGACAGTGACTGGCTCAAGTGATCCATGCATAAGGCCATAATAGAATTAATTTTCCTGGTTTCTAGTCAGGTGCCTTAACCACTACACCAGGTGCGTCCAACCTTTTGGCTTGTCTGGGCTACACTGATGATGAAGAATTGTCTGGGACGCATATAAAATATATAATATAGTTAATATACTGTACATAAATAACAAACTTCCTTTACTTTTTCTATTTTTATTATAAATAAATTACTTTGTGGGGCCACAGGTTGGAAATGCCTGTATTACACCAAACTAGCTTCTATATCAATACTTTATCCTCATTAAATTCATCCTGTTTTTTCGCCAGCTCTGGCCCATTTTAAACAACTGGGACATTTTTTTAAAACCTCTCTATTCCTTTTTAAGCTATTGTGCTTAAATTATTTTTATATTATACTTTCTAGTCTTTCAAAGAAGACAGGAATATTCCAGCAGATAGACTTTTCATCTAGAGGCAGGTACTTATACAGAGTAGAAAAGATAACAGCAAATCACATATTGCATTCTTGATATGGCAGAAAGGATGACTATTCTTCATTAAGTGATTTGGAATACTTAGCCTATACCAGTTATCTTCTATTCCAGTTCCTCTCAAACATTTATATGAATGTACACATAATTTCATTGGCTATCTAATATAGATCCATATAGGTCTAAATTTTTATACTGAAAAAACGGCCAAATCATTCCTTGTTTTAGATACTGTATACCCACACAATTTTTTGATGCTACTGCATTACATCTATAGCTTTAAGGTTGGATAAGAAAGAGAGGAGTCAACTTTCTCAACAAAAAGAAATAATATATTCAAAAAGCAAACAGGCTTCTAATTAGAAACAGATACTTCTGAACTTAACAAAACACCAAAGGCAAAGAATAGAAATGTGATATCTGATGTTCACAAGATCATTGGGGAATAAGAGGGTAAATACTTGTAAATACCTCTAGGAACTGCTTTACCCTTTTCCAAACTTCCACTTGCATTTATACAAAGAAAAACCATAGGACATTTTTTCCATGAAATAACTTTTGATCTACTTACGTATAACAAGAAATTTACAACTCTACAAGAAATCTACAAGTTTCATTTACCTATAAATTATTTTATTGTAAAATGCTTTGAGCTTTTCTTTTTTAATGAACTGTGTAAATGTCATAAACACATACATACACATACACACAAAATTAAGGTGAAACATTTTAACTTACTACAAAATAAAACAATTTTGATCTGGAACACAAGAATTTTGCTTACAGAAAGAGTACTTACAATATTGGCTTTCTGTTGCAACCCTGAAGATGAATTATGGAGAATTAAGGAACTTTTTAAGAACATGTAAAATAATATAAGATCTCCAAAAAACGAGTAGTTAGCAAATTACTCTCCCCTTTCAATTAGAGAGGACATCCACTGAAAGAAAGGTTAACAGAAGGTCTCCCGTTTAGAGAACAGCACCAGAATTCATGAGAAATCTTGCTGATGTAAAGCTCTGGATCCAAATTCTTAATCCATTCTCAGAGGAAACTTATATATTAAAATGTTTCTTTCTATGACAGTGTTCCTTCTGTGAATAGGAATTCCTTCTATGAGGGCAGGAGGAATCTATGGCTACAATTCAGTGCATACAACCTACAAAAGAGAAAGAAGCAGCTGCAAGTAGGCACTTTTCTTTTTGCTACTAGCTATTAATCAAAACAATAATAATGGGTAGCAAAATAAAGTAGTTTGGCCGAAATATTCCTTTCAAGGAGTATTTTTTTTTAGATTCCTGAAATCAAAAAGGCAAACACTTTGTTTGGGGACCAAAGGAACACAAGCTTGTATGTGATATTGTATCTTTGCTATGAAAAAGAATGCTTTATCAACAGAAGACAATGGCAAAGTATCTGTGTTAGAAATCCCTCTTAGCCATCAATGAAAATATAGAGAAACAACCTTAGAAGCTATTATTTGGAGAAAAAAACTTCAGCTTATTTGAGGTTTCATGTCATGTCATTTCATTTCATCAGAACTAACCATAGATGTTTGAAGTCCCTCTGAACTCAAGCCTGGTTTGTAAGTGCAGAAAGCAGAGCATAAGAACAGAACATTAAAACCTCCCAAATATCTTTTCTTCCATCCTCATTCAATTTATGACACTTAATAACAATTCTTACTTTATAAGCTTCTTCACTTATTCTTCATCCTTACCATGACTATGTCTTGCATTTTTCTTCACCCAGCACAAAAAGAGTAATAATACTTAATTTATATTTTGGTAATACAGGTAGTCCTTGACACACACACACACACACACACACACACACAAAATATATATATATATATATATACACACTGCTCAAAAAAATAAAGGGAACACTTAACAACACAATGTAACTCCAGGTCAATCACACTTCTGTGAAATCAAACTGTCCACTTAGGTAGCAACACTGATTGACAATCAATTTCACATGCTGTTGTGCAAATGGAATAGACAACAGGTAGAAAGCATAGGCAGTTAGCAAGACATCCCCAATAAAGGAGTGGTTCTGCAGGTGGTGACCACAGACCACTTCTCAGTTCCTATGCTTTCTGGCTGATGGTTTGGTCACTTTTGAATGCTGGCGGTGCTTTCACTCTAGTGGTAGCATGAGACGGAGTCTACAACCCACACAAGTGGCTCAGGCAGTGCAGTTCATCCAGGATGGTACATCAATGCAAGTTGTGGCAAGAAGGTTTGCTGTGTCTGTCAGCGTAGTGTCCAGAGCATGGAGGCGCTACCAGGAGCAGAGGCCAGTACATCAGGAGATGTGGAGGAGGCCATAGGAGGGCAACAACCCAGCATCAGGACCGCTACCTCCGACTTTGTGCAAGGAGGGACAGGAGGAGCCCTGCCAGAGCCCTGCAAAATGACCTCCAGCAGGCCACAAATGTGCATGTGGCTGCTCAAACGGTCAGAAACAGACTCCATGAGGGTGGTATGAGGGCCCGACGTCTACAGGTGGGTGTTGAGCTTACAACCCAACACCATGCAGGACATTTGGCATTTGCCAGAGAACACCAAGATTGGCAAATTCACCACTAGCGCCCTTTGCTCTTCACAGATGAAAGCAGGTTCACACTGAGCACGTGACAGATGTGACAGGGTCTGGAGACACCGTGGAGAACATTCTGCTGCCTGCAACATCCTCCAGCATGACCGGTTTGGCAGTGGGTCAGTAATGGTGTGTGGGGGCATTTCTTTAGGGGGCCGCACAGCCCTCCATGTGCTTGCCAGAGATAGCCTGACTGCCATTAGGTACCCAGATGAGATCCTCAGACCCCTTGTGAGACCATATGCTGGTGCGGTTGGCCCTGGGTTCCTCCTAATGCACGACAATGTTAGACCTCATGTGGCTGGGGTGTGTCAGCAGTTCCTGCAAGACGAAGGCATTGATGCTATGGACTGGCCCACCCATTCCCCAGACCTGAATCCAATTGAGCACATCTGGGACATCACATCTCGCTCCATCCACCAATGCCACGTTGCACCACAGACTGTCCAGGAGTTGGGGGATGCTTTAGTCCAGGTGTGGGAGGAGATCCCTCAGGAGACCATCTGCCACCTCATCAGGAGCATGCCCAGGCGTTGTAGGGAGGTCATACAGGCATGTGGAGGCCACACACACTACTGAGCCTCATTTTGACTTGTTTTAAGGACATTACATCAAAGTTGGATCAGCCTGTAGTGGTTTTTTCCACTTTAATTTTGAGTGTAACTCCAAATCCAGACCTCCATGGGTTGCTAAATTTGATTTCCATTGATAATTTTTGTGTGATTTTGTTGTCAGCACATTCAACTATGTAAGGAACAAAGTATTTTAATAAGAATATTTCATTCATTCAGATCTAGGGTATCTTATTTTTGTGTTCCCTTTATTTTTCTGAGCAGTGTGTGTGTGTATGTATGTATGTATGTATGTGTATACACACACACACACACACACACATATATATATACATACATACATACATATATGTGGATCTTTGGTTATTCGGGTTTTCTCCCGCGTAAAATTGGAAGTGTCTTGGCGACGTTTCGACGAAATCTCATTCGTCATCTTCAGGCTTGTGTCTTCGGCTCTGTGCTTCTCGGAAGCCAAGACACAAGCCTGAAGATGACGAATGAGATTCGTCAAACGCCGCCAAGACACTCCAATTTTACACGGGAGAAAACCCGAATAACCAAAGATCCACATACAAATACCCGCGAAAACCTCAGAAAACATATTCAGCTTTGTTCGGGTATTTTCCCACGTCATTATAGTTGTGCTTTTAAAGTTGTAGCAACGTTTTGGCAGAATCTCATCTGCCATCATCAGGCTTCTGTATTGTGTTCGTCTGTGAGTCAGACCTTTACAGTTGTTTCAGTTTTAAATTTGGGGCTAGCCTACTGCTGTGCCAGAATGGTTTTTTCTTCATCCTGATTGGTTGGGAGTCTTGGTCTGTGTTTATTGGTCTTGGTGTTTGCTGTGTTCTGCTTGATTGGTGTTTCTAATATCTTCTGTCTGTTTTGTGGCTTTTTTTGTGTCTTGATTGGCTGGCAACATTGTGTTCCTGTATTGGAGGCTTTTAGTGCAGTTTGGCTCCGAGTAAATGGACGGCTATCATTTGTTAGGAAGCTAGGTTTCATCTGGGTGCCTGGTTGGGGTGTGTTTGAGCTGGAGGTATCAGGGGGTATCTGTTTGTGCCCAGGTGTTTGCCTGGCTAGTGGTGTGGAGATTTTTTTGTTAGCTTCCTAACAAATGATATATACAGAAGCCTGATGATGGCAGATGAGATTCTGCCGAAACGTTGCTACAACTTTAAAAGCACAACTACAATGACGTGGGAAAATACCCGAACAAAGCTGAATGCCATACATGTAAGTACCCGCGAAAACTTAAGAAAACATATATATATATATACATATACATATACATATATATATATATATATATACATATACATATACATATACATATACATATACATATACATACATACATACATACATACATACATACATACATATATATATATATATATATATATATATATATATATATACATACATATACATATACATATACATATACATATACATATACATATACATATACATTTATATTTATTTATTTGCCGTGGCAACTCAAAGCGGTTTATAACCATAAAGCCACAATTTAAAACAGTAAAACTCGTAAAATCAAATAAATTAATATAATAAAATCACCCCCACCTTCCCTCCTCAGCGACAGCAGATTACATGAGCCATTTGATGGGCTCCATCCTGCTCTGGTTTCCCCAGGCACACTGGCAGAACCAGGTCTTCAGCATCTTACGGAAGAGAATCAGAGTGGGGGCCAGTCTAATCTCTAGGGGAATGAAAAAAAAGTGACTTATGACCACAATTGATCCCAAAATTTATGTTGTTAAGTGCGACATTTGTTAAGTGAGTTTTGCCCCATTTTACAATCTTTCTAGTCATAGCTGTTAAGTTAGGAACATGATTGTTAAGTGTAAAATGGCTTCCCCATTGACTTTGCTTGTCAGAAGGTTACATGACCTCAGGACACTGCAACCATCATAAATATGAACCAGTTACCAAGTATCCAAATTTTGGTCATGTGACCATGGGATGCTGCAATGGTCGTAAGTGTGAAAAATGGTCACAAGTCACTTTTTTTGCGGTGCCATTGTGCTTATTCTGCAAAATCTTCACAAACAATTGTAGTGTTGGCATTACTTTACAGCAAGATGAAAAAAATGCTGTAATTTTATATTTGGCCACAAAATCCTAGGTAATGTTTATTCTCAAGACTTCAACTGTACAATCACTGGCACTTCTAGTACCTGCTCATTTACTAGTGTTGTGAGAGGATGCAGTAGATCTAGGACAACTTACCACTGCCAATTTGCCATGGAACAATTTGCCATGGGACAATTCAATGCAGAATAACTCAAGAGAGGGACATGTAATTTGCAGTGGGCCTTGTCTTGTTTTAGGTTTAAACCTCTCAAAAATAAGAAGTCCTTGAGGCTGAGGTGAGCCAGAGCACATAGACCACAATTCACTTGTCCCTCTCTTGAGTTACCCTGCACTGAATTATCCCACAGCGAGTTGTCCCACGGCAAATTGGCTGCAGTGAGTTGTTCTGTGTCAAATTGGCTGAGGCGAATCACCTGGGGCAAATTGTCTGATTCCGGACTGCAGTTCCCCTTCATATACGCCTTATAAATAGTGTTATTTGAATAAAAAAACTGGGAGGAAACTGGGAACAGAAAATGTTACATTCTGCAAAAAGTATTGTTGAGATAGCCAGAAAGCTGGATTCTCTGTTTAAAACAACAAAACAAAAACCTAATAGCAACTGGCAATGATGCCTTTATAGATCTCATTTAGGACAGTGGTTGCCAACTGGTGAGGCGGGGACCACTGGTGGTGGTTCACAGAGAAATGTCCCCCCCAAAGCACTCCCCCCAAATAATCCAGGCTGCACAGGAACACAAGACTGCGCTGCCCACATGACCCGCCCACCCGCTGGCTCTCACCCTTCGGCCGAGTGCAAACCTTACCTTGAGTAGAGACACATGAGCGGGAACTGGAACGTAAGACCAATGGCGGGGGAGGGAAATCCGCCCCGGGATGGCTTGCTGACGTTGGTGGGAAAGTCGGTCCCATATTCCAGAGCTGCAGTAGTCACAAGACTGGCCCTTTGGTCATCCTAAAGCAGCTCCTCCAGTCCATGGCAGGCCGGTGCACCTGGATGGAGGAGCAGCTGCTCTGGGATGACCAAAGGGCCAGTCCTATGACTACTGCAGCTCTGGAATATGGGACCGACTTTCCCACCAACGTCAGCAAGCCACCGTCAGTCAAAATTCATATTAGTGGTCTGCAGGATTTAAAATTATGAGTTTGGTGGTCCCTGAGGTCCAAAAAGTTGGCGACCCCTGATCTAGGGCCTTCATGATTAAGCAGCTATTTGAAGCCAGACTTTCTTGATGTCATTTTGGCATACCCTTCACAACATTAAGCATCAGGATGTGATTCTGAACTGAAAGCAATAAAAATACCTCAGTTGAGTTATGGATTCAGTGGCTTACTTCATGTAAAAAAAAAGTTGTTTTGAATATTAAAAACTAGTATGCAAAAATTCAGGTTCAGCCTACATGTTTTAAAACTACAAGATATTTATCTTGAATAGATTTATGTACTAAAAATATTTAATGCTTCTCATTTTTATGATGTAAATTTGTTGCATGCTGTATTTTCATCTTAAGGATAACCCAAAATATTAACACAATCAACCTGTATCCATGAACATAAAACTTTATGTTACTAATTACTACTTACTAACTACAAGAGGTCATATTTATAGTCAAGAATAATTCTAAATCCTTCTAAT
Organism: Notechis scutatus; assembly: GCF_049901735.1. Classification (NCBI taxonomy): domain Eukaryota; kingdom Metazoa; phylum Chordata; class Lepidosauria; order Squamata; family Elapidae; genus Notechis; species Notechis scutatus. Next base: position 172,323,878 of record NC_142010.1, read on the forward strand.
GTAATACAATGCAACATTTAAAATATTAAGCATGAAGACTTATTTAAATGTATTCAATACTATTTTGACATAATTTGAGAACAAATATTTACTTGTCTGACAGGTAAAACATGCAGTAGCTCAGTGTTATTTCAATGCAAATAATAGAGACATACTTTATCGAACTAAATCTCAAATTCTGTTAATCCCTATCAGTCATCATAAAGGAACCTAATTGGAGTGTAAAGAATCTGTTAAAAAAAAGATAACTATATCTCCTAAGGAGAATTCTATTTTTTCAAAACGTCATAGAAAAAAAATGAAGCTACATTCTCCCTCTCTCCCCAAAAAACTAAGAAAAGATTGGGGTTTATTTGAACAAAAGGGCATTTTTAACTCAGTATGCTGAATTAACCATTATTTTTTAAAGTTCTGCATCACATTATCTTTCTATTACTTTAATAATTTCATATAGATTTTAATAATTTCATATAGATTTGCAAACATTAACAAGGATCTAAAAATTTACAATCAAGGTAAATTGGAACATGTGTAATAATTGAGAGGGAGTCATTAACCTGAACTATGAGACAAATAGTGAAAAGACTACTCTAATACTGACCGTATTTTGAAAATCTTGATTTTTAAAACATAATTTGTCCATTATAAACAGACAAATTAAAGATAGAAAACCATGGTTGTTATTGTTGTTATTGTTGCTGCTGCTATTATTATTAGGAGCAACTATATATGATACATAAAGGGACATTTATGGTACTGTATACCAATCCTTAGAAACAAGTGACCAACAAGCAAAAATAAATAATATGAAAATTTCCCCAATGTATCCAATTAATACCCTAATGGAAGAGGTCATACTGATAAAAAGGGAACGGTGATAACTTCCTCCTCTTTTGTCCCACAACCTTTTGTAATCTTAAAATCTGCTTTGGCATATTAACAGGGAAGTCTGGGTGTAAACATGTAAGAAGATAACTTTCTCTGAATTTAGCCCTATATGATAAAGACACAGAATATTTTCTCTTCTAATAGTAACTTTCCATAAATATTAAAATACTTTAATATTTAATATTAATAGCTAGTTTGGTGTATTGGTTAAGGCAACATGCTAGAAGCCAGGAAACAGTGAGTTCTAATCCTGATTCAGATATGAAAGCTGGCTGGTTGACTTTGGGCCAGTCTCTCTCAACCCAATCCATCTCACAGAGCTGTTGTTATGGAGAAAAGAGGAGGAGGAGGAGGAAGCAATGTAATGTATGTTTGCTGCCTTGTGTTAGGGAAAATACAATATTTTTTTGCAAACATTTCACTCAATCCAACACATAAATGACAGTTGAATTTTCAATGGTACTAAGTATTATTAATTTATATAGAAGAGTAGCATCTTGGCATGTTGGAAACATTTATTATGCATGTTAAGACATACATTCTGCTGAATTCAAATGAAAATCACTCCCCAAATAATGCATACAGAATTACAGTTGCAATATCTAAAGCAGCACTAAAAGTAAATACTGCTGCCATCCCACCTCATTATGGTATTGCCATTACTGGAGGTACAGGAGGAGTGTTGATATTACACAGCAGATAATGTACTGTTAGTTACTTGGGAAGATACACCATTTCTATATATACTATAACACTCTTCTAATCTAGCAAAAAAGGATTGAGGATTAAATTAAGGAATTAATTCAATATAATTATGTATTTATATATAATGTAACTAAAGAAACATACTTCATTTCAAAATATTTAATTAGTTTCAATTAAAAATTTCAGATTTTAAGGTAATGTTTCCTACAAAATAAATAAAAAATGCCTATATGTAATCTACCAAATCTTTTAAATTATAATTTATTTACATGCTTTGATTAAATAATAAGTCAGGATTTAGTGTTTTTGTTTTACTTTCAACATAAAGTATCTCTTAACTGGCAATCTTATTATTACTGAAGTTTTTCTTTTAAAAAAATCAATGGAGTTAGTAATCATTTCAAATGAGTTCCACATTCATCCAACCCCCAACAACTTTGGGGATAAGAATGTTGTGGTAAATCATAAACACACCTAATATTGGAATTTTGTAGCGTAGCATTTTGAAGTTAAATTCTAAACAATAAAACTGAAGAGTTCTCAGTACAACATTTGAATACTGCAAAGCTAGGCACATTTACTTGTAATGTCATTCAATCTTTTCCTTTGGAGCTTATTTCTGGGTAAAGAAAAGGATTGGCTTGAAGACTGAAAGAAAATTGTGTAAAATTCCAAAATCTACATTTAGATTAAACAAGACAGTTTTTCCTTAAACTACCGTAAATGAACAAGACAATACTGCTCTTGTATAAACATTATCACGTTGTAACAATCAGTGTACTGTATATATGCAAATATACATTAGTCTGATTACAAGGAACTTCTTTTCAACTAATCTGACAAATCTTAAATAAATTTTTTTCTGTACGTTCTTTGTAAATTTACTATAACTTCTTTAAATACAGGGCTATTAAATATAGCTGTACTTTAGGACACTCATTTTTAAATATTGAATTTGATCCAAATCTACCTGCTCACCTCATTTCTTTATTTTTTTATACAAAGGTCTTAACAGAAATTCAATAACAAAGCAAAAAATTAAAATATAAAGCATGCTTTGTAATTTCATGTATTTCAAATATATCTATTAAAATAGAAACTCTGTGTTCTCTTTTGATATTAATATATGAACAGAAACATGAATGTAAAGCTTTTTTTATGATAGTGCCTGGTAGCCAAATTGTGATGTGTTGGTGGTCATCATGGGGAAAGAGGTTGTGATACAAATGAGAGGACTGAAGTAGAGGATGGTGGAAGGGAAGTTACTGCATTCACAAAACACGGTAACAGAAGAAACCATTATCCCCGGGGTAGGGGGGGGGGGAATTCTCCCATTGCCAAACAGCTTTAAATGTAAAGAAAAGTACCACACATAAAATAAAAAGAGATTCATATACTGATAAAGCTTTGTTTTTGCTTGAAATTCATTTTATTCTAAAGGATTTTAAACCAAATCAATTCTTATTGCATATGTAATATTTTATGCATAATCCATAAATTATACTCTGCCTTAAAAATGGATGACAATCTCTTTCCTTAAAAAGGATTGGTATAACATAGAAACATTATTATATAAGATTTTACAAGATTTACCTGGCTTTGTATGACACCTGCTATACATGTGAAATCTCAATTAAGCATATTTTATCATGATTAATTCCAGTGAAGATACCACCATTGTTCTAAGATATCCTATCCAACACTGTATAGCTGACATTTTTAAATTAAGACTTGAGTATAAAAAAAATATACTATTTTGATATGTTAAAACAAAACTTGTATGGTAATATTGTGAAAACATCACAATATTAAAAGTTGTCTGACAATTATAATTGTATTAGAATTAAAAGAGAGTTGAATATTACATTACTATTTCTTCCATACATCTTCTTGAAAATCTTATGGTCAAAAGCAACCTGTAATTATATTAATTAAAAAAAAGTATTCAGGAAGCACAAAGGAAGCTAGAGTAACTGGTATACAATCACCACTGATTTTCCAGGATGCTCTTCATTATTACCAGCTACTGCTTGAAGCACTAGAATTAGGAGGGTATATATTGTTATGGTGCTATTGGTTTCCAAGCATCATATGTACATACATGGTTTTATCTTTTGTCAGCAATCTTCCATGGTTCCTGGATAGCAGCCTTCTCCAGTGGAAGGAAGAATCAGCCACAGCTTTCTGTGGTATACATACCCTTCTGAATCCCAACTAAGGTATACTCTCTGCATTGATAAGACCATAAGGACTAATCTTACATTAACATAAAATCCATCGAAGATAAGAACTGTCACATGTTTTTCTTAATGTTGGTATGATATATACGAAGTCAAGAAGACCAGGGAAAGTAAGGTGCTTCGAAGCCATATGAAATGAATAGAGGTACCTAATGGAAAATGCAGTGTGGATAGATTTGCAACTCACATGTAAAAAATGTGTTAATGTAGGCTGAAAGGTGCATATTTCATGAGCCATAAAAAATAATGAAAATAGCACATAGCTATTTATGAAATGATCTGAACTCATGTTTAATATGCATAATATAAAAAGGGATCTGATTTATGATGTCTTTTCATTAAACACTATATATTCATTTACAGTTGCATACTAAACAGCAAATTTGAACTAGAATATATAATTCACTAAGTGACAAGCATAGAGACTCCTGCCCTAAATTAAAAATAATTTTGATTTTTTTATTCATCTTTATGATAGTATACTTGATAGTTTGGTAATTAGAAATATTTTTATAGAAAATGGAATTGTAATTTTTAAAAGTATTCAACTGCACTTTGTATGTAAAATCTGTTGTAAGTCTTTTTCTTCAATGTGGATTTGTTGAATTTAATATTCAACGGCTTCTTTATACAACAAATGCTAAAAACAAAAATGTCATTTGCAAATTTGCAAGGAACCAATTTAGTATCATTTCTTAATCTTCCATGCTTTCCAAATCTCTTATTTCACTTTTCATTCTGGCAACACTCTGAAAATGTCACTAAGACTTGGTAAAGGCAATCTGTAACTATCAGCTACTTATTTAGCCACTGTTATTAGTAATTATTTTGACTGTGGTAACCACAGTGAGTCAATAGATGGCACCCCTTCTCTTAGTAAGAGAGTAAAATGAATAAAATTTACAAAGTCTCAGAAATAACAAATATGTTCTATTGATCTGAAACATTCATAGCAATTAATTAGAGATATTTTGCTTATGCATGAAAAAAAAACCCCACACATTTTATATAACCCTTTTGATAAACATGCATAATAAGTAGGATTATAAGATTATCTACATGGTATATATTTGTATGTTACGCTAAATTTGTTCTCCTTATGCAGATTTCCTATATGCTTCATATTCTGGATTATTACAAAATATTACAATCTGATTCAACTGTACTTAAAGAGACAATTGTGGAATATATTGTTTTAACATATATTCAAATATGAATCAATATTTATTTCATAATTTTGAGGGATAATGTTAATATGTCCATGGTATATCGATATAAACAGCTTCACATTTTGTATTTTAACTTTCATTTTATGATGTTCTTTGAAAACAATTTAGATAGATAATACATTATTTTAAATGTATTTGCAATTCCTTGTGTGTGTCCAATCACATTTGGCTAATAAAGAATATTATTCTATTGTATCAATATTGAAACCAACAAAAAATATAAAGCCCTTTATCAGAATCACACAATCAGATTGTATTCTTTCATCTCACAATCCAAAAGATAATATGAGTACTAAATGAAAGCTTACTAATTCATCTAAAATTAGTTGAGGCAACTTTTTTTAAAAAGCTTTATTTAGAAGTAATACTTCTTGCATCCTTAAGATTAAAATAGCCAAATAATAATCTAAGTAGTTTCTCTATATTAAATTACTATTTAAACAGAGAAGCTACATCACAATTTCTTGAAAACCTCAGACATACTATATAGTAATGTCATCTCTGATTCTGTGAAGAAATGCACAATCAAGGAAATTTCAGAAATGTTTTATTGTAAAAAGTATATAAGATTAAAAAGAAATAGGTCATACAAAAATATAGAGAAAAATAGGGGAATTCAAAATCACTGTTGTGGTCATATGTATCATCCATCTATCAACTATATTTTATTCTAAGGGGAAAAAAAGCAAATAAGTTAAGTTCTTGGGCCAGCTCATCTCTTTATGATCTGCCAACAGCCATTCCAATTCCCCATGAGAAATTTAGATATAGTTAGGTAAATTATGAAGCCAAACAGAACTTTGCATGAAGTTTACCACAAATATATTTAACACTATTAATAGTCAGTTAAAGTGAAAGTTTTGTAGTACAGTTTGACTGTGTTTTATAAACTTCCTCATAAACAGATATTAAAATTTTGTTTTATTTCTAATTTTGGTGTCTCATCAAAGTAACTAATTACAAGAACAGTGAAACTATACAGTTCCAGTAGTGTCCACGATTCACTTACTGATATTGTTGGTGTTTAAAGGAGACATTTTATTCTTGTTATGTACTGCTGAAGAAGCTATAAGCAGCAAACTGACATGGTAATACCATAGGTAATTTCTATTATACAAACTGTTTAGAAGAACATGGCAGAAAAAAATAGCATAGGATATTCTTGCATTCTTCGATTCTAACTCTCATCAGATATTTTATTAACTTTCTTCAAAAGATCCTTGTTTCTATTTTATGGTCAGCAGTTCACAGAAGAGTAAATAGGCCCAGTGTAGGACAAAATAAAAAGGTGTTTCTACTTACTGTTAGGTGATACTGCCTCCATATTTCTGGGCAAGCCTGGAAAATAAAAATATTGATCAGCTGGGAGCATGAAACAAGGTGCTTTACAGCCTGTTGATTTTGGCATAACACAGTAACCACTGGTGTCGGTCACAGGAAAATAAGAAGCTTAACTGAGAGGGTCTGCATTTCAGCTTCAAAAACCTGGCTAGACAGTTTAATTGAATTTTACACTGGTTTAACACACTCCCTGCCATTGTCAGAAAGCCAGCAACAGTTTCTCCCCCTTTCTTTTTGCTAAAGTTTAGAACTCTTGAAGACAAGTCTATAACAATCCCAAAATGTAAATAAATGCCAGAGATGTTCAACTTTTAAGGCTGGCATGATACACTACTTAAGAGATTAATTTATATATTTTCATTTAATCATTATTCTGTTTTTGAATACAATTTTAATTTTAATCAAAATATTGCATGTAGTTATGCTTTTCTGCTTGCGGTTTTACAATTTCTGCATTATTCCTCTTTGTTCTACCTCACAGAACTTGCATTGCAAAATAAGGCACATCTGAATGCACAGAATAAGACTCTCTAGAGTACAACTATAAGAAAATACACAAAATGCTATTTAACACCATCTATTTCCTTCTCACTATAATTTTCACATTAGAAGCAGAATATGGAATTTTCAAATAAAACCAGCCTTTCCATTTCAAACTTTATAAAATAGCTGTTTTGATGTTGCTCTATAATACTTTCATTTTCCATTACTAATAGGACTAAACTTTCTGTATCATTGCAACAAGGTTTATAAAAATACATATTATAAAAACCATTCTAAAATAATCATACAATTTTCTTCTAATAATTGTAGTTTAAGATAAACTAAGAGGTTTTAAGCAATTTATA